>NC_092041.1:40463800-40499692 GCF_003086295.3 Arachis hypogaea | reverse complement strand
GCGAGAGAGCGTAACTATCGCGAAGCCTTGCGGGTACCGTAGGTGCCTGTCGAGGATGAGGATTGCGGCTCGCCCTTAGGTGTCCTACTCGGGATAGCGTCATTTAAAGAATGAAGGTCGGCACGACGTTAAAAAAAAAAAAAAAAAAAAAAAGAGGTGCAACACGAGGACTTCCCAGGAGGTCACCCATCCTAGTACTACTCTCGCCCAAGCACGCTTAACTGCGGAGTTCTGATGGGATCCGGTGCATTAGTGCTGGTATGATCGTAATTATATTCGCACACATACACACAATGTTAACCATGCGCGGCGCGAGAGAGCGTAACACTATCCGCGAAGCCTTGCGGGTACCGTAGGTGCCTGTCGAGGATGAGGCCATTGCGGCTCGCCCTTAGGTGTCCTACTCGGGATAGCGTCATTTAAAGAATGAAGGTCGGCACGACGTTAAAAAAAAAAAAAAAAAAAAAAGAGGTGCAACACGAGGACTTCCCAGGAGGTCACCCATCCTAGTACTACTCTCGCCCAAGCACGCTTAACTGCGGAGTTCTGATGGGATCCGGTGCATTAGTGCTGGTATGATCGCACCTATTATAGTTCGCACACACAATTTTGTTAACCATGCGGCGCGAGAGAGCGTAACACTATCCGCGAAGCCTTGCGGGTACCGTAGGTGCCTGTCGAGGATGAGGCCATTGCGGCTCGCCCTTAGGTGTCCTACTCGGGATAGCGTCATTTAAAGAATGAAGGTCGGCACGACGTTAAAAAAAAAAAAAAGAGTGCAACACGAGGACTTCCCAGGAGGTCACCCATCCTAGTACTACTCTCGCCCAAGCACGCTTAACTGCGGAGTTCTGATGGGATCCGGTGCATTAGCTGGTATGATCGCACCTATTATAGTTCGCACTTTTGTTAACCATGCGGCGCGAGAGAGCGTAACACCTTGCGGGTACCGTAGGTGCCTGTCGAGGATGAGGCCATTGCGGCTCGCCCTTAGGTGTCCTACTCGGGATAGCGTCATTTAAAGAATGAAGGTCGGCACGACGTTAAAAAAAAAAAAAAAAAGAGGTGCAACACGAGGACTTCCCAGGAGGTCACCCATCCTAGTACTACTCTCGCCCAAGCACGCTTAACTGCGGAGTTCTGATGGGATCCGGTGCATTAGTGCTGGTATGATCGCACCTATTATAGTTCGCACACACAATTTTGTTAACCATGCGGCGCGAGAGAGCGTAACACTATCGCGAAGCCTTGCGGGTACCGTAGGTGCCTGTCGAGGATGAGGCCATTGCGGCTCGCCCTTAGGTGTCCTACTCGGGATAGCGTCATTTAAAGAATGAAGGTCGGCACGACGTTAAAAAAAAAAAAAAGGTGCAACACGAGGACTTCCCAGGAGGTCACCCATCCTAGTACTACTCTCGCCACGCTTAAAAGTTCTGATGGGATCCGGTGCATTAGTGCTGGTATGATCGCACCTATTATAGTTCGCACACACAATTTTGTTAACCATGCGGCGCGAGAGAGCGTAACACTATCCGAAGCCTTGCGGGTACCGTAGGTGCCTGCGAGGATGAGGCCATTGCGGCTCGCCCTTAGGTGTCCTACTCGGGATAGCGTCATTTAAAGAATGAAGGTCGGCACGACGTTAAAAAAAAAAAAAAAAGAGGTGCAACACGAGGACTTCCCAGGAGGTCACCCATCCTAGTACTACTCTCGCCCAAGCACGCTTAACTGCGGAGTTCTGATGGGATCCGGTGCATTAGTGCTGGTATGATCGCACCTATTATAGTTCGCACACACAATTTTGTTAACCATGCGGCGCGAGAGAGCGTAACACTATCCGCGAAGCCTTGCGGGTACCGTAGGTGCCTGTCGAGGATGAGGCCATTGCGGCTCGCCTTAGGTGTCCTACTCGGGATCGTCATTTAAAGAATGAAGGTCGGCACGACGTTAAAAAAAAAAAAAAAAAGAGGTGCAACACGAGGACTTCCCAGGAGGTCACCCATCCTAGTACTACTCGCCCAAGCACGCTTAACTGCGGAGTTCTGATGGGATCCGGTGCATTAGTGCTGGTATGATCGCACCTATTATAGTTCGCACACACAATTTTGTTAACCATGCGCGGCGAGAGAGCGTAACACTATCTCCCTTGCGGGTACCGTAGGTGCCTGTCGAGGATGAGGCCATTGCGGCTCGCCCTTAGGTGTCCTACTCGGGATAGCGTCATTTAAAGAATGAAGGTCGGCACGACGTTAAAAAAAAAAAAAAAAAAGGTGCAACAGAGGAGGTCACACCTCTAGTACTCGCCCAAGCACGCTTAACTGCGGAGTTCTGATGGGATCCGGTGCATTAGTGCTGGTATGATCGCACCTATTATAGTTCGCACACACAATTTTGTTAACCATGCGGCGCGAGAGAGCGTAACACTATCCGCGAAGCCTTGCGGGTACCGTGTGCCTGCGAGGATGAGGCCATTGCCAGCTCGCCCTTAGGTGTCCTACTCGGGATAGCGTCATTTAAAGAATGAAGGTCACGACGTTAAAAAAAAAAAAAAAAAAAAAGAGGTGCAAAGAGAGGACTCCCAGGAGGTCACCCATCCTAGTACTACTCTCGCCCAAGCACGCTTAACTGCGGAGTTCTGATGGGATCCGGTGCATTAGTGCTGGTATGATCGCACCTATTATAGTTCGCACACACAATTTTGTTAACCATGCGGCGCGAGAGAGCGTAACACTATCCGCGAAGCCTTGCGGGTACCGTAGGTGCCTGTCGAGGATGAGGCCATTGCGGCTCGCCCTTAGGTGTCCTACTCGGGATAGCGTCATTTAAAGAATGAAGGTCGGCACGACGTTAAAAAAAAAAAAAAAAAAGAGGTGCAACACGAGGACTTCCCAGGAGGTCACCCATCCTAGTACTACTCTCGCCCAAGCACGCTTAACTGCGGAGTTCTGATGGGATCCGGTGCATTAGTGCTGGTATGATCGCACCTATTATAGTTCGCACACACAATTTTGTTAACCATGCGGCGCGAGAGAGCGTAACACTATCCGCGAAGCCTTGCGGGTACCGTAGGTGCCTGTCGAGGATGAGGCCATTGCGGCTCGCCCTTAGGTGTCCTACTCGGGATAGCGTCATTTAAAGAATGAAGGTCGGCACGACGTTAAAAAAAAAAAAAAAAAGGTGCAACACGAGGACTTCCCAGGAGGTCACCCATCCTAGTACTACTCTCGCCCAAGCACGCTTAACTGCGGAGTTCTGATGGGATCCGGTGCATTAGTGCTGGTATGATCGCACCTATTATAGTTCGCACACACAATTTTGTTAACCATGCGCGCGAGAGAGCGTAACACTATCCGCGAAGCCTTGCGGGTACCGTAGGTGCCTGTCGAGGATGAGGCCATTGCGGCTCGCCCTTAGGTGTCCTACTCGGGATAGCGTCATTTAAAGAATGAAGGTCGGCACGACGTTAAAAAAAAAAAAAAAAAGAGGTGCAACACGAGGACTTCCCAGGAGGTCACCCATCCTAGTACTACTCTCGCCCAAGCACGCTTAACTGCGGAGTTCTGATGGGATCCGGTGCATTAGTGCTGGTATGATCGCACCTATTATAGTTCGCACACACAATTTTGTTAACCATGCGGCGCGAGAGAGCGTAACACTATCCGCGAAGCCTTGCGGGTACCGTAGGTGCCTGTCGAGGATGAGGCCATTGCGGCTCGCCCTTAGGTGTCCTACTCGGGATAGCGTCATTTAAAGAATGAAGGTCGGCACGACGTTAAAAAAAAAAAAAAAAGAGGTGCAACACGAGGACTTCCCAGAGGTCACCCATCCTAGTACTACTCTCGCCCAAGCACGCTTAACTGCGGAGTTCTGATGGGATCCGGTGCATTAGTGCTGGTATGATCGCACCTATTATAGTTCGCACACACAATTTTGTTAACCATGCGGCGCGAGAGAGCGTAACACTATCCGCGAAGCCTTGCGGGTACCGTAGGTGCCTGTCGAGGATGAGGCCATTGCGGCTCGCCCTTAGGTGTCCTACTCGGGATAGCGTCATTTAAAGAATGAAGGTCGGCACGACGTTAAAAAAAAAAAAAAAAAAAGAGGTGCAACACGAGGACTTCCCAGCACCCATCCTAGTACTACTCTCGCCCAAGCACGCTTAACTGCGGAGTTCTGATGGGATCCGGTGCATTAGTGCTGGTATGATCGCACCTATTATAGTTCGCACACACAATTTTGTTAACCATGCGGCGCGAGAGAGCGTAACACTATCCGCGAAGCCTTGCGGGTACCGTAGGTGCCTGTCGAGGATGAGGCCATTGCGGCTCGCCCTTAGGTGTCCTACTCGGGATAGCGTCATTTAAAGAATGAAGGTCGGCACGACGTTAAAAAAAAAAAAAAAAGAGGTGCAACAGGACTTCCCAGGAGGTCACCCATCCTAGTACTACTCTCGCCCAAGCACGCTTAACTGCGGAGTTCTGATGGGATCCGGTGCATTAGTGCTGGTATGATCGCACCTATTATAGTTCGCACACACAATTTTGTTAACCATGCGGCGCGAGAGAGCGTAACACTATCCGCGAAGCCTTGCGGGTACCGTAGGTGCCTGTCGAGGATGAGGCCATTGCGGCTCGCCCTTAGGTGTCCTACTCGGGATAGCGTCATTTAAAGAATGAAGGTCGGCACGACGTTAAAAAAAAAAAAAAAAGAGGTGCAACACGAGGACTTCCCAGGAGGTCACCCATCCTAGTACTACTCTCGCCCAAGCACGCTTAACTGCGGAGTTCTGATGGGATCCGGTGCATTAGTGCTGGTATGATCGCACCTATTATAGTTCGCACACACAATTTTGTTAACCATGCGGCGCGAGAGAGCGTAACACTATCCGCGAAGCCTTGCGGGTACCGTAGGTGCCTGTCGAGGATGAGGCCATTGCGGCTCGCCCTTAGGTGTCCTACTCGGATAGCGTCATTTAAAGAATGAGGTCGGCACGACGTTAAAAAAAAAAAAAAAAAAAAAAAAAGAGGTGCAACACGAGGACTTCCCAGGAGGTCACCCATCCTAGTACTACTCTCGCCCAAGCACGCTTAACTGCGGAGTTCTGATGGGATCCGGTGCATTAGTGCTGGTATGATCGCACCTATTATAGTTCGCACACACAATTTTGTTAACCATGCGGCGCGAGAGAGCGTAACACTATCCGCGAAGCCTTGCGGGTACCGTAGGTGCCTGTCGAGGATGAGGCCATTGCGGCTCGCCCTTAGGTGTCCTACTCGGGATAGCGTCATTTAAAGAATGAAGGTCGGCACGACGTTAAAAAAAAAAAAAAAGTGGTGCAACACGAGGACTTCCCAGGAGGTCACCCATCCTAGTACTACTCTCGCCCAAGCACGCTTAACTGCGGAGTTCTGATGGGATCCGGTGCATTAGTGCTGGTATGATCGCACCTATTATAGTTCGCACACACAATTTTGTTTAACCATGCGGCGCGAGAGAGCGTAACACTATCCGCGAAGCCTTGCGGGTACCGTAGGTGCCTGTCGAGGATGAGGCCATTGCGGCTCGCCCTTAGGTGTCCTACTCGGGATAGCGTCATTTAAAGAATGAAGGTCGGCACGACGTTAAAAAAAAAAAAAGAGGTGCAACACGAGGACTTCCCAGAGGTCACCCATCCTAGTACTACTCTCGCCCAAGCACGCTGCGGAGTTCTGATGGGATCCGGTGCATTAGTGCTGGTATGATCGCACCTATTATAGTTCGCACACACATTTTGTTAACCATGCGGCGGCGCGAGAGAGCGTAACACTATCCGCGAAGCCTTGCGGGTACCGTAGGTGCCTGCCGAGGATGAGGCCATTGCGGCTCGCCCTTAGGTGTCCTACTCGGGATAGCGTCATTTAAAGAATGAAGGTCGGCACGACGTTAAAAAAAAAAAAAAAAAAGAGGTGCAACACGAGGACTTCCCAGGAGGTCACCCATCCTAGTACTCTCGCCCAAGCACGCTTAACTGCGGAGTTCTGATGGGATCCGGTGCATTAGTGCTGGTATGATCGCACCTATTATAGTTCGCACACACAATTTTGTTAACCATGCGGCGCGAGAGAGCGTAACACTATCCGAAGCCTTGCGGGTACCGTAGGTGCCTGTCGAGGATGAGGCCATTGCGGCTCGCCCTTAGGTGTCCTACTCGGGATAGCGTCATTTAAAGAATGAAGGTCGGCACGACGTTAAAAAAAAAAAAAAGAGGTGCAACACGAGGACTTCCCAGAGGTCACCCATCCTAGTACTACTCTCGCCCAAGCACGCTTAACTGCGGAGTTCTGATGGGATCCGGTGCATTTAGTGCTGGTATGATCGCACCTATTATAGTTCGCACACACAATTTTGTTAACCATGCGGCGCGAGAGAGCGTAACACTATCCGCGAAGCCTTGCGGGTACCGTAGGTGCCTGTCGAGGATGAGGCCATTGCGGCTCGCCCTTAGGTGTCCTACTCGGGATAGCGTCATTTAAAGAATGAGGTCGGCACGACGTTAAAAAAAAAAAAAAAAGGTGCAACACGAGGACTTCAGAGGTCACCCATCCTAGTACTACTCTCGCCCAAGCACGCTTAACTGCGGAGTTCTGATGGGATCCGGTGCATTAGTGCTGGTATGATCGCACCTATTATAGTTCGCACACACAATTTTGTTAACCATGCGGCGCGAGAGAGCGTAACACTATCGCGAAGCCTTGCGGGTACCGTAGGTGCCTGTCGAGGATGAGGCCATTGCGGCTCGCCCTTAGGTGTCCTACTCGGGATAGCGTCATTTAAAGAATGAAAGGTCGGCACGACGTTAAAAAAAAAAAAAAAAAGAGGTGCAACACGAGGACTTCCCAGGAGGTCACCCATCCTAGTACTACTCTCGCCCAAGCACGCTTAACTGCGGAGTTCTGATGGGATCCGGTGCATTAGTGCTGGTATGATCGCACCTATTATAGTTCGCACACACAATTTTGTTAACCATGCGGCGCGAGAGAGCGTAACACTATCCGAAGCCTTGCGGGTACCGTAGGTGCCTGTCGAGGATGAGGCCATTGCGGCTCGCCCTTAGGTGTCCTACTCGGGATAGCGTCATTTAAAGAATGAAGGTCGGCACGACGTTAAAAAAAAAAAAAAAAGGTGCAACACGAGGACTTCCCAGAGGTCACCATCCTAGTACTACTCTCGCCCAAGCACGCTTAACTGCGGAGTTCTGATGGGATCCGGTGCATTAGTGCTGGTATGATCGCACCTATTATAGTTCGCACACACATCCATGCGGCGCGAGAGAGCGTAACACTATCCGCGAAGCCTTGCGGGTACCGTAGGTGCCTGTCGAGGATGAGGCCATTGCGGCTCGCCCTTAGGTGTCCTACTCGGGATAGCGTCATTTAAAGAATGGTCGGCACGACGTTAAAAAAAAAAAAAAAAAAAAGAGGTGCAACACGAGGACTTCCCAGGAGGTCACCCATCCTAGTACTACTCGCCCAAGCACGCTTAACTGCGGAGTTCTGATGGGATCCGGTGCATTAGCTGGTATGATCGCACCTATTATTCGCACACACAATTTTGTTAACCATGCGGCGCGAGAGAGCGTAACACTATCCGAAGCCTTGCGGGTACCGTAGGTGCCTGTCGAGGATGAGGCCATTGCGGCTCGCCCTTAGGTGTCCTACTCGGGATAGCGTCATTTAAAGAATGAAAGGTCGGCACGACGTTAAAAAAAAAAAAAAAAAAAAAGAGGTGCAACACGAGGACTTCCCAGGAGGTCACCATCCTAGTACTACTCTCGCCCAAGCGCTTAACTGCGGAGTTCTGATGGGATCCGGTGCATTAGTGCTGGTATGATCGCACCTATTATAGTTCGCACACAATTTTGTTAACCATGCGGCGCGAGAGAGCGTAACACTATCCGCGAAGCCTTGCGGGTACCGTAGGTGCCTGTCGAGGATGAGGCCATTGCGGCTCGCCCTTAGGTGTCCTACTCGGGATAGCGTCATTTAAAGAATGAAGGTCGGCACGACGTTAAAAAAAAAAAAAAAAGAGGTGCAACACGAGGACTTCCCAGAGGTCACCCATCCTAGTACTACTCGCCCAAGCACGCTTAACTGCGGAGTTCTGATGGGATCCGGTGCATTAGTGCTGGTATGATCGCACCTATTATAGTTCGCACACACTTGTTAACCATGCGGCGCGAGAGAGCGTAACACTATCCGCGAAGCCTTGCGGGTACCGTAGGTGCCTGTCGAGGATGAGGCCATTGCGGCTCGCCCTTAGGTGTCCTACTCGGGATAGCGTCATTTAAAGAATGAAGGTCGGCACGACGTTAAAAAAAAAAAAAAGAGGTGCAACACGAGGACTTCCCAGGAGGTCACCCATCCTAGTACTACTCGCCCAAGCACGCTTAACTGCGGAGTTCTGATGGGATCCGGTGCATTAGTGCTGGTATGATCGCACCTATTATAGTTCGCACACACAATTTTGTTAACCATGCGGCGCGAGAGAGCGTAACACTATCCGCGAAGCCTTGCGGGTACCGTAGGTGCCTGCCGAGGATGAGGCCATTGCGGCTCGCCCTTAGGTGTCCTCCTACTCGGGATAGCGTCATTTAAAGAATGAAAGGTCGGCACGACGTTAAAAAAAAAAAAAAAAGAGGTGCAACACGAGGACTTCCCAGGAGGTCACCCATCCTAGTACTACTCTCGCCCAAGCACGCTTAACTGCGGAGTTCTGATGGGATCCGGTGCATTAGTGCTGGTATGATCGCACCTATTATAGTTCGCACACACAATTTTGTTAACCATGCGGCGCGAGAGAGCGTAACACTATCCGAAGCCTTGCGGGTACCGTAGGTGCCTGTCGAGGATGAGGCCATTGCGGCTCGCCCTTAGGTGTCCTACTCGGATAGCGTCATTTAAAGAATGAAGGTCGGCACGACGTTAAAAAAAAAAAAAAAGGGTGCAACACGAGGACTTCCCAGGAGGTCACCCATCCTAGTACTACTTCTCGCCCAAGCACGCTTAACTGCGGAGTTCTGATGGATCCGGTGCATTTAGTGCTGGTATGATCGCACCTATTATAGTTCGCACACACAATTGTTAACCATGCGGCGCGAGAGAGCGTAACACTATCCGCGAAGCCTTGCGGGTACCGTAGGTGCCTGTCGAGGATGAGGCCATTGCGGCTCGCCCTTAGGTGTCCTACTCGGGATAGCGTCGTCATTTAAAGAATGAAGGTCGGCACGACGTTAAAAAAAAAAAAAAGAGGTGCAACACGAGGACTTCCCAGAGGTCACCCATCCTAGTACTACTCTCGCCCAAGCACGCTTAACTGCGGAGTTCTGATGGGATCCGGTGCATTAGTGCTGGTATGATCGCACCTATTATAGTTCGCACACACAATTTTGTTAACCATGCGGCGCGAGAGAGCGTAACACTATCCGCGAAGCCTTGCGGGTACCGTAGGTGCCTGAGGATGAGGCCATTGCGGCTCGCCCTTAGGTGTCCTACTCGGGATAGCGTCATTTAAAGAATGAGGTCGGCACGACGTTAAAAAAAAAAAAAAAAAAAAAAAAGAGGTGCAACACGAGGACTTCCCAGGAGGTCACCCATCCTAGTACTACTCTCGCCCAAGCACGCTTAACTGCGGAGTTCTGATGGGATCCGGTGCATTAGTGCTGGTATGATCGCACCTATTATAGTTCGCACACACAATTTTTTTTATGCGGCGCGAGAGCGTAACACTATCCGCCTTGCGGGTACCGTAGGTGCCTGCCGAGGATGAGGCCATTGCGGCTCGCCCTTAGGTGTCCTACTCGGATAGCGTCATTTAAGAATGAAGGTCGGCACGACGTTAAAAAAAAAAAAAGAGGTGCAACACGAGGACTTCCCAGGAGGTCACCCATCCTAGTACTACTCCGCCCAAGCACGCTTAACTGCGGAGTTCTGATGGGATCCGGTGCATTAGTGCTGGTATGATCGCACCTATTATAGTTCGCACACACAATTTTGTTAACCATGCGGCGCGAGAGCGTAACACTATCCGCGAAGCCTTGCGGGTACCGTAGGTGCCTGTCGAGGATGAGGCCATTGCAGCTCGCCCTTAGGTGTCCTACTCGGGATAGCGTCATTTAAAGAATAAGGTCGGCACGACGTTAAAAAAAAAAAAAAAAAGAGGTGCAACACGAGGACTTCCCAGGAGGTCACCCATCCTAGTACTACTCTCGCCCAAGCACGCTTAACTGCGGAGTTCTGATGGGATCCGGTGCATTAGTGCTGGTATGATCGCACCTATTATAGTTCGCACACACAATTTTTTAACCATGCGGCGCGAGAGAGCGTAACACTATCCGCGCCTTGCGGGTACCGTAGCCTGTCGAGGATGAGGCCATTGCGGCTCGCCCTTAGGTGTCCTACTCGGGATAGCGTCATTTAAAGAATGAAGGTCGGCACGACGTTAAAAAAAAAAAAAAAAAAAAAAGGTGCAACACGAGGACTTCCCAGGAGGTCACCCATCCTAGTACTACTCTCGCCAAGCACGCTTAACTGCGGAGTTCTGATGGGATCCGGTGCATTAGTGCTGGTATGATCGCACCTATTATAGTTCGCACACACAATTTTGTTAACCATGCGGCGCGAGAGAGCGTAACACTATCCGCGAAGCCTTGCGGGTACCGTAGGTGCCTGTCGAGGATGAGGCCATTGCGGCTCGCCCTTAGGTGTCCTACTCGGGATAGCGTCATTTAAAGAATGAAGGTCGGCACGACGTTAAAAAAAAAAAAAAGAGGTGCAACACGAGGACTTCCCAGGAGGTCACCCATCCTAGTACTACTCTCGCCCAAGCACGCTTAACTGCGGAGTTCTGATGGGATCCGGTGCATTAGTGCTGGTATGATCGCACCTATTATAGTTCGCACACACAATTTTGTTAACCATGCGGCGCGAGAGAGCGTAACACTATCCGCGAAGCCTTGCGGGTACCGTAGGTGCCTGCGAGGATGAGGCCATTGCGGCTCGCCCTTAGGTGTCCTACTCGGATAGCGTCATTTAAAGAATGAAGGTCGGCACGACGTTAAAAAAAAAAAAAAAGAGGTGCAACACGAGGACTTCCCAGGAGGTCACCCATCCTAGTACTACTCTCGCCCAAGCACGCTTAACTGCGGAGTTCTGATGGGATCCGGTGCATTAGTGCTGGTATGATCGCACCTATTATAGTTCGCACACACAATTTTGTTAACCATGCGGCGCGAGAGAGCGTAACACTATCCGCGAAGCCTTGCGGGTACCGTAGGTGCCTGCGAGGATGAGGCCATTGCGGCTCGCCCTTAGGTGTCCTACTCGGGATAGCGTCATTTAAAGAATGAAGGTCGGCACGACGTTAAAAAAAAAAAAAAAAGAGGTGCAACACGAGGACTTCCCAGGAGGTCACCCATCCTAGTACTACTCTCGCCCAAGCACGCTTAACTGCGGAGTTCTGATGGGATCCGGTGCATTAGTGCTGGTATGATCGCACCTATTATAGTTCGCACACACAATTTTGTTAACCATGCGGCGCGAGAGAGCGTAACACTATCCGCGAAGCCTTGCGGGTACCGTAGGTGCCTGCGAGGATGAGGCCATTGCGGCTCGCCCTTAGGTGTCCTACTCGGGATAGCGTCATTTAAAGAATGAAGGTCGGCACGACGTTAAAAAAAAAAAAAAGAGGTGCAACACGAGGACTTCCCAGGAGGTCACCCATCCTAGTACTACTCGCCCAAGCACGCTTAACTGCGGAGTTCTGATGGGATCCGGTGCATTAGTGCTGGTATGATCGCACCTATTATAGTTCGCACACACAATTTTGTTAACCATGCGGCGCGAGAGAGCGTAACACTATCCGCGAAGCCTTGCGGGTACCGTAGGTGCCTGCGAGGATGAGGCCATTGCGGCTCGCCCTTAGGTGTCCTACTCGGATAGCGTCATTTAAAGAATGAAGGTCGGCACGACGTTAAAAAAAAAAAAAAGAGGTGCAACACGAGGACTTCCCAGGAGGTCACCCATCCTAGTACTACTCTCGCCCAAGCACGCTTAACTGCGGAGTTCTGATGGGATCCGGTGCATTAGTGCTGGTATGATCGCACCTATTATAGTTCGCACACACAATTTTGTTAACCATGCGGCGCGAGAGAGCGTAACACTATCCGCGAAGCCTTGCGGGTACCGTAGGTGCCTGTCGAGGATGAGGCCATTGCGGCTCGCCCTTAGGTGTCCTACTCGGGATAGCGTCATTTAAAGAATGAAGGTCGGCACGACGTTAAAAAAAAAAAAAAAAACAACGAGGACTTCCCAGGAGGTCACCATCCTAGTACTACTCTCGCCAAGCACGCTTAACTGCGGAGTTCTGATGGGATCCGGTGCATTAGTGCTGGTATGATCGCACCTATTATAGTTCGCACACACAATTTTGTTAACCATGCGGCGCGAGAGAGCGTAACACTATCCGAAGCCTTGCGGGTACCGTAGGTGCCTGCGAGGATGAGGCCATTGCGGCTCGCCCTTAGGTGTCCTACTCGGGATAGCGTCATTTAAAGAATGAAGGTCGGCACGACGTTAAAAAAAAAAAAAAAAAAGAGGTGCAACACGAGGACTTCCCAGGAGGTCACCCATCCTAGTACTACTCTCGCCCAAGCACGCTTAACTGCGGAGTTCTGATGGGATCCGGTGCATTAGTGCTGGTATGATCGCACCTATTATAGTTCGCACACACAATTTTGTTAACCATGCGGCGCGAGAGAGCGTAACACTATCCGCGAAGCCTTGCGGGTACCGTAGGTGCCTGCGAGGATGAGGCCATTGCGCTCGCCCTTAGGTGTCCTACTCGGGATAGCGTCATTTAAAGAATGGGTCGGCACGACGTTAAAAAAAAAAAAAAAGAGGTGCAACACGAGGACTTCCCAGGAGGTCACCCATCCTAGTACTACTCTCGCCCAAGCACGCTTAACTGCGGAGTTCTGATGGGATCCGGTGCATTAGTGCTGGTATGATCGCACCTATTATAGTTCGCACACACAATTTTGTTAACCATGCGGCGCGAGAGAGCGTAACACTATCCGCGAAGCCTTGCGGGTACCGTAGGTGCCTGCGAGGATGAGGCCATTGCGGCTCGCCCTTAGGTGTCCTACTCGGGATAGCGTCATTTAAAGAATGAAGGTCGGCACGACGTTAAAAAAAAAAAAAAAAAAAGAGGTGCAACACGAGGACTTCCCAGGAGGTCACCCATCCTAGTACTACTCTCGCCCAAGCACGCTTAACTGCGGAGTTCTGATGGGATCCGGTGCATTAGTGCTGGTATGATCGCACCTATTATAGTTCGCACACACAATTTTGTTAACCATGCGGCGCGAGAGAGCGTAACACTATCCGCGAAGCCTTGCGGGTACCGTAGGTGCCTGCCGAGGATGAGGCCATTGCGGCTCGCCCTTAGGTGTCCTACTCGGGATAGCGTCATTTAAAGAATGAAGGTCGGCACGACGTTAAAAAAAAAAAAAAAGAGGTGCAACACGAGGACTTCCCAGGAGGTCACCCATCCTAGTACTACTCTCGCCCAAGCACGCTTAACTGCGGAGTTCTGATGGGATCCGGTGCATTAGTGCTGGTATGATCGCACCTATTATAGTTCGCACACACAATTTTGTTAACCATGCGGCGCGAGAGAGCGTAACACTATCCGCGAAGCCTTGCGGGTACCGTAGGTGCCTGCCGAGGATGAGGCCATTGCGGCTCGCCCTTAGGTGTCCTACTCGGGATAGCGTCATTTAAAGAATGAAGGTCGGCACGACGTTAAAAAAAAAAAAAAAGAGGTGCAACACGAGGACTTCCCAGGAGGTCACCCATCCTAGTACTACTCTCGCCCAAGCACGCTTAACTGCGGAGTTCTGATGGGATCCGGTGCATTAGTGCTGGTATGATCGCACCTATTATAGTTCGCACACACAATTTTGTTAACCATGCGGCGCGAGAGAGCGTAACACTATCCGCGAAGCCTTGCGGGTACCGTAGGTGCCTGCCGAGGATGAGGCCATTGCGGCTCGCCCTTAGGTGTCCTACTCGGGATAGCGTCATTTAAAGAATGAAGGTCGGCACGACGTTAAAAAAAAAAAAAAAAAAAGAGGTGCAACACGAGGACTTCCCAGGAGGTCACCCATCCTAGTACTACTCTCGCCCAAGCACGCTTAACTGCGGAGTTCTGATGGGATCCGGTGCATTAGTGCTGGTATGATCGCACCTATTATAGTTCGCACACACAATTTTGTTAACCATGCGGCGCGAGAGAGCGTAACACTATCCGCGAAGCCTTGCGGGTACCGTAGGTGCCTGCGAGGATGAGGCCATTGCGGCTCGCCCTTAGGTGTCCTACTCGGGATAGCGTCATTTAAAGAATGAAGGTCGGCACGACGTTAAAAAAAAAAAAAGAGGTGCAACACGAGGACTTCCCAGGAGGTCACCCATCCTAGTACTACTCTCGCCCAAGCACGCTTAACTGCGGAGTTCTGATGGGATCCGGTGCATTAGTGCTGGTATGATCGCACCTATTATAGTTCGCACACACAATTTTGTTAACCATGCGGCGCGAGAGAGCGTAACACTATCCGCGAAGCCTTGCGGGTACCGTAGGTGCCTGCGAGGATGAGGCCATTGCGGCTCGCCCTTAGGTGTCCTACTCGGGATAGCGTCATTTAAAGAATGAAGGTCGGCACGACGTTAAAAAAAAAAAAAAAAAGAGTGCAACACGAGGACTTCCCAGGAGGTCACCCATCCTAGTACTACTCTCGCCCAAGCACGCTTAACTGCGGAGTTCTGATGGGATCCGGTGCATTAGTGCTGGTATGATCGCACCTATTATAGTTCGCACACACAATTTTGTTAACCATGCGGCGCGAGAGAGCGTAACACTATCCGCGAAGCCTTGCGGGTACCGTAGGTGCCTGCGAGGATGAGGCCATTGCGGCTCGCCCTTAGGTGTCCTACTCGGGATAGCGTCATTTAAAGAATGAAGGTCGGCACGACGTTAAAAAAAAAAAAAAAAGAGGTGCAACACGAGGACTTCCCAGGAGGTCACCCATCCTAGTACTACTCTCGCCCAAGCACGCTTAACTGCGGAGTTCTGATGGGATCCGGTGCATTAGTGCTGGTATGATCGCACCTATTATAGTTCGCACACACAATTTTGTTAACCATGCGGCGCGAGAGAGCGTAACACTATCCGCGAAGCCTTGCGGGTACCGTAGGTGCCTGCGAGGATGAGGCCATTGCGGCTCGCCCTTAGGTGTCCTACTCGGGATAGCGTCATTTAAAGAATGAAGGTCGGCACGACGTTAAAAAAAAAAAAAAGAGGTGCAACACGAGGACTTCCCAGGAGGTCACCCATCCTAGTACTACTCTCGCCCAAGCACGCTTAACTGCGGAGTTCTGATGGGATCCGGTGCATTAGTGCTGGTATGATCGCACCTATTATAGTTCGCACACACAATTTTGTTAACCATGCGGCGCGAGAGAGCGTAACACTATCCGCGAAGCCTTGCGGGTACCGTAGGTGCCTGCGAGGATGAGGCCATTGCGGCTCGCCCTTAGGTGTCCTACTCGGGATAGCGTCATTTAAAGAATGAAGGTCGGCACGACGTTAAAAAAAAAAAAAAAAAGAGGTGCAACACGAGGACTTCCCAGGAGGTCACCCATCCTAGTACTACTCTCGCCCAAGCACGCTTAACTGCGGAGTTCTGATGGGATCCGGTGCATTAGTGCTGGTATGATCGCACCTATTATAGTTCGCACACACAATTTTGTTAACCATGCGGCGCGAGAGAGCGTAACACTATCCGCGAAGCCTTGCGGGTACCGTAGGTGCCTGCGAGGATGAGGCCATTGCGGCTCGCCCTTAGGTGTCCTACTCGGGATAGCGTCATTTAAAGAATGAAGGTCGGCACGACGTTAAAAAAAAAAAAAAGAGGTGCAACACGAGGACTTCCCAGGAGGTCACCCATCCTAGTACTACTCTCGCCCAAGCACGCTTAACTGCGGAGTTCTGATGGGATCCGGTGCATTAGTGCTGGTATGATCGCACCTATTATAGTTCGCACACACAATTTTGTTAACCATGCGGCGCGAGAGAGCGTAACACTATCCGCGAAGCCTTGCGGGTACCGTAGGTGCCTGCCGAGGATGAGGCCATTGCGGCTCGCCCTTAGGTGTCCTACTCGGGATAGCGTCATTTAAAGAATGAAGGTCGGCACGACGTTAAAAAAAAAAAAAAAAGAGGTGCAACACGAGGACTTCCCAGGAGGTCACCCATCCTAGTACTACTCTCGCCCAAGCACGCTTAACTGCGGAGTTCTGATGGGATCCGGTGCATTAGTGCTGGTATGATCGCACCTATTATAGTTCGCACACACAATTTTGTTAACCATGCGGCGCGAGAGAGCGTAACACTATCCGCGAAGCCTTGCGGGTACCGTAGGTGCCTGCCGAGGATGAGGCCATTGCGGCTCGCCCTTAGGTGTCCTACTCGGGATAGCGTCATTTAAAGAATGAAGGTCGGCACGACGTTAAAAAAAAAAAAAAAAAGAGGTGCAACACGAGGACTTCCCAGGAGGTCACCCATCCTAGTACTACTCTCGCCCAAGCACGCTTAACTGCGGAGTTCTGATGGGATCCGGTGCATTAGTGCTGGTATGATCGCACCTATTATAGTTCGCACACACAATTTTGTTAACCATGCGGCGCGAGAGAGCGTAACACTATCCGCGAAGCCTTGCGGGTACCGTAGGTGCCTGCGAGGATGAGGCCATTGCGGCTCGCCCTTAGGTGTCCTACTCGGGATAGCGTCATTTAAAGAATGAAGGTCGGCACGACGTTAAAAAAAAAAAAAAAGAGGTGCAACACGAGGACTTCCCAGGAGGTCACCCATCCTAGTACTACTCTCGCCCAAGCACGCTTAACTGCGGAGTTCTGATGGGATCCGGTGCATTAGTGCTGGTATGATCGCACCTATTATAGTTCGCACACACAATTTTGTTAACCATGCGGCGCGAGAGAGCGTAACACTATCCGCGAAGCCTTGCGGGTACCGTAGGTGCCTGCGAGGATGAGGCCATTGCGGCTCGCCCTTAGGTGTCCTACTCGGGATAGCGTCATTTAAAGAATGAAGGTCGGCACGACGTTAAAAAAAAAAAAAAAAGAGGTGCAACACGAGGACTTCCCAGGAGGTCACCCATCCTAGTACTACTCTCGCCCAAGCACGCTTAACTGCGGAGTTCTGATGGGATCCGGTGCATTAGTGCTGGTATGATCGCACCTATTATAGTTCGCACACACAATTTTGTTAACCATGCGGCGCGAGAGAGCGTAACACTATCCGCGAAGCCTTGCGGGTACCGTAGGTGCCTGCGAGGATGAGGCCATTGCGGCTCGCCCTTAGGTGTCCTACTCGGGATAGCGTCATTTAAAGAATGAAGGTCGGCACGACGTTAAAAAAAAAAAAAAAGAGGTGCAACACGAGGACTTCCCAGGAGGTCACCCATCCTAGTACTACTCTCGCCCAAGCACGCTTAACTGCGGAGTTCTGATGGGATCCGGTGCATTAGTGCTGGTATGATCGCACCTATTATAGTTCGCACACACAATTTTGTTAACCATGCGGCGCGAGAGAGCGTAACACTATCCGCGAAGCCTTGCGGGTACCGTAGGTGCCTGCGAGGATGAGGCCATTGCGGCTCGCCCTTAGGTGTCCTACTCGGGATAGCGTCATTTAAAGAATGAAGGTCGGCACGACGTTAAAAAAAAAAAAAAAAGGTGCAACACGAGGACTTCCCAGGAGGTCACCCATCCTAGTACTACTCTCGCCCAAGCACGCTTAACTGCGGAGTTCTGATGGGATCCGGTGCATTAGTGCTGGTATGATCGCACCTATTATAGTTCGCACACACAATTTTGTTAACCATGCGGCGCGAGAGAGCGTAACACTATCCGCGAAGCCTTGCGGGTACCGTAGGTGCCTGCCGAGGATGAGGCCATTGCGGCTCGCCCTTAGGTGTCCTACTCGGGATAGCGTCATTTAAAGAATGAAGGTCGGCACGACGTTAAAAAAAAAAAAAAAAAGAGGTGCAACACGAGGACTTCCCAGGAGGTCACCCATCCTAGTACTACTCTCGCCCAAGCACGCTTAACTGCGGAGTTCTGATGGGATCCGGTGCATTAGTGCTGGTATGATCGCACCTATTATAGTTCGCACACACAATTTTGTTAACCATGCGGCGCGAGAGAGCGTAACACTATCCGCGAAGCCTTGCGGGTACCGTAGGTGCCTGCGAGGATGAGGCCATTGCGGCTCGCCCTTAGGTGTCCTACTCGGGATAGCGTCATTTAAAGAATGAAGGTCGGCACGACGTTAAAAAAAAAAAAAGAGGTGCAACACGAGGACTTCCCAGGAGGTCACCCATCCTAGTACTACTCTCGCCCAAGCACGCTTAACTGCGGAGTTCTGATGGGATCCGGTGCATTAGTGCTGGTATGATCGCACCTATTATAGTTCGCACACACAATTTTGTTAACCATGCGGCGCGAGAGAGCGTAACACTATCCGCGAAGCCTTGCGGGTACCGTAGGTGCCTGTCGAGGATGAGGCCATTGCGGCTCGCCCTTAGGTGTCCTACTCGGGATAGCGTCATTTAAAGAATGAAGGTCGGCACGACGTTAAAAAAAAAAAAAAAAAGAGGTGCAACACGAGGACTTCCCAGGAGGTCACCCATCCTAGTACTACTCTCGCCCAAGCACGCTTAACTGCGGAGTTCTGATGGGATCCGGTGCATTAGTGCTGGTATGATCGCACCTATTATAGTTCGCACACACAATTTTGTTAACCATGCGGCGCGAGAGAGCGTAACACTATCCGCGAAGCCTTGCGGGTACCGTAGGTGCCTGCGAGGATGAGGCCATTGCGGCTCGCCCTTAGGTGTCCTACTCGGGATAGCGTCATTTAAAGAATGAAGGTCGGCACGACGTTAAAAAAAAAAAAAAAGAGGTGCAACACGAGGACTTCCCAGGAGGTCACCCATCCTAGTACTACTCTCGCCCAAGCACGCTTAACTGCGGAGTTCTGATGGGATCCGGTGCATTAGTGCTGGTATGATCGCACCTATTATAGTTCGCACACACAATTTTGTTAACCATGCGGCGCGAGAGAGCGTAACACTATCCGCGAAGCCTTGCGGGTACCGTAGGTGCCTGTCGAGGATGAGGCCATTGCGGCTCGCCCTTAGGTGTCCTACTCGGGATAGCGTCATTTAAAGAATGAAGGTCGGCACGACGTTAAAAAAAAAAAAAAAGAGGTGCAACACGAGGACTTCCCAGGAGGTCACCCATCCTAGTACTACTCTCGCCCAAGCACGCTTAACTGCGGAGTTCTGATGGGATCCGGTGCATTAGTGCTGGTATGATCGCACCTATTATAGTTCGCACACACAATTTTGTTAACCATGCGGCGCGAGAGAGCGTAACACTATCCGCGAAGCCTTGCGGGTACCGTAGGTGCCTGTCGAGGATGAGGCCATTGCGGCTCGCCCTTAGGTGTCCTACTCGGGATAGCGTCATTTAAAGAATGAAGGTCGGCACGACGTTAAAAAAAAAAAAAAAGAGGTGCAACACGAGGACTTCCCAGGAGGTCACCCATCCTAGTACTACTCTCGCCCAAGCACGCTTAACTGCGGAGTTCTGATGGGATCCGGTGCATTAGTGCTGGTATGATCGCACCTATTATAGTTCGCACACACAATTTTGTTAACCATGCGGCGCGAGAGAGCGTAACACTATCCGCGAAGCCTTGCGGGTACCGTAGGTGCCTGTCGAGGATGAGGCCATTGCGGCTCGCCCTTAGGTGTCCTACTCGGGATAGCGTCATTTAAAGAATGAAGGTCGGCACGACGTTAAAAAAAAAAAAAAAGAGGTGCAACACGAGGACTTCCCAGGAGGTCACCCATCCTAGTACTACTCTCGCCCAAGCACGCTTAACTGCGGAGTTCTGATGGGATCCGGTGCATTAGTGCTGGTATGATCGCACCTATTATAGTTCGCACACACAATTTTGTTAACCATGCGGCGCGAGAGAGCGTAACACTATCCGCGAAGCCTTGCGGTACCGTAGGTGCCTGCGAGGATGAGGCCATTGCGGCTCGCCCTTAGGTGTCCTACTCGGGATAGCGTCATTTAAAGAATGAAGGTCGGCACGACGTTAAAAAAAAAAAAAAAGAGGTGCAACACGAGGACTTCCCAGGAGGTCACCCATCCTAGTACTACTCTCGCCCAAGCACGCTTAACTGCGGAGTTCTGATGGGATCCGGTGCATTAGTGCTGGTATGATCGCACCTATTATAGTTCGCACACACAATTTTGTTAACCATGCGGCGCGAGAGAGCGTAACACTATCCGCGAAGCCTTGCGGGTACCGTAGGTGCCTGTCGAGGATGAGGCCATTGCGGCTCGCCCTTAGGTGTCCTACTCGGGATAGCGTCATTTAAAGAATGAAGGTCGGCACGACGTTAAAAAAAAAAAAAAAAGAGGTGCAACACGAGGACTTCCCAGGAGGTCACCCATCCTAGTACTACTCTCGCCCAAGCACGCTTAACTGCGGAGTTCTGATGGGATCCGGTGCATTAGTGCTGGTATGATCGCACCTATTATAGTTCGCACACACAATTTTGTTAACCATGCGGCGCGAGAGAGCGTAACACTATCCGCGAAGCCTTGCGGGTACCGTAGGTGCCTGTCGAGGATGAGGCCATTGCGGCTCGCCCTTAGGTGTCCTACTCGGGATAGCGTCATTTAAAGAATGAAGGTCGGCACGACGTTAAAAAAAAAAAAGAGGTGCAACACGAGGACTTCCCAGGAGGTCACCCATCCTAGTACTACTCTCGCCCAAGCACGCTTAACTGCGGAGTTCTGATGGGATCCGGTGCATTAGTGCTGGTATGATCGCACCTATTATAGTTCGCACACACAATTTTGTTAACCATGCGGCGCGAGAGAGCGTAACACTATCCGCGAAGCCTTGCGGGTACCGTAGGTGCCTGCGAGGATGAGGCCATTGCGGCTCGCCCTTAGGTGTCCTACTCGGGATAGCGTCATTTAAAGAATGAAGGTCGGCACGACGTTAAAAAAAAAAAAAAAAGAGGTGCAACACGAGGACTTCCCAGGAGGTCACCCATCCTAGTACTACTCTCGCCCAAGCACGCTTAACTGCGGAGTTCTGATGGGATCCGGTGCATTAGTGCTGGTATGATCGCACCTATTATAGTTCGCACACACAATTTTGTTAACCATGCGGCGCGAGAGAGCGTAACACTATCCGCGAAGCCTTGCGGGTACCGTAGGTGCCTGTCGAGGATGAGGCCATTGCGGCTCGCCCTTAGGTGTCCTACTCGGGATAGCGTCATTTAAAGAATGAAGGTCGGCACGACGTTAAAAAAAAAAAAAAAAGAGGTGCAACACGAGGACTTCCCAGGAGGTCACCCATCCTAGTACTACTCTCGCCCAAGCACGCTTAACTGCGGAGTTCTGATGGGATCCGGTGCATTAGTGCTGGTATGATCGCACCTATTATAGTTCGCACACACAATTTTGTTAACCATGCGGCGCGAGAGAGCGTAACACTATCCGCGAAGCCTTGCGGGTACCGTAGGTGCCTGTCGAGGATGAGGCCATTGCGGCTCGCCCTTAGGTGTCCTACTCGGGATAGCGTCATTTAAAGAATGAAGGTCGGCACGACGTTAAAAAAAAAAAAAAAAGAGGTGCAACACGAGGACTTCCCAGGAGGTCACCCATCCTAGTACTACTCTCGCCCAAGCACGCTTAACTGCGGAGTTCTGATGGGATCCGGTGCATTAGTGCTGGTATGATCGCACCTATTATAGTTCGCACACACAATTTTGTTAACCATGCGGCGCGAGAGAGCGTAACACTATCCGCGAAGCCTTGCGGGTACCGTAGGTGCCTGTCGAGGATGAGGCCATTGCGGCTCGCCCTTAGGTGTCCTACTCGGGATAGCGTCATTTAAAGAATGAAGGTCGGCACGACGTTAAAAAAAAAAAAAAAGAGGTGCAACACGAGGACTTCCCAGGAGGTCACCCATCCTAGTACTACTCTCGCCCAAGCACGCTTAACTGCGGAGTTCTGATGGGATCCGGTGCATTAGTGCTGGTATGATCGCACCTATTATAGTTCGCACACACAATTTTGTTAACCATGCGGCGCGAGAGAGCGTAACACTATCCGCGAAGCCTTGCGGGTACCGTAGGTGCCTGTCCGAGGATGAGGCCATTGCGGCTCGCCCTTAGGTGTCCTACTCGGGATAGCGTCATTTAAAGAATGAAGGTCGGCACGACGTTAAAAAAAAAAAAAAAAGGTGCAACACGAGGACTTCCCAGGAGGTCACCCATCCTAGTACTACTCTCGCCCAAGCACGCTTAACTGCGGAGTTCTGATGGGATCCGGTGCATTAGTGCTGGTATGATCGCACCTATTATAGTTCGCACACACAATTTTGTTAACCATGCGGCGCGAGAGAGCGTAACACTATCCGCGAAGCCTTGCGGGTACCGTAGGTGCTGCGAGGTGTCCTACTCGGGATAGCGTCATTTAAAGAATGACTTAGCAACACGAGACGAGGAGGTCACCCATCCTAGTACTACTCTCGCCCAAGCACGCTTAACTGCGGAGTTCTGATGGGATCCGGTGCATTAGTGCTGGTATGATCGCACCTATTATAGTTCGCACACACAATTTTGTTAACCATGCGGCGCGAGAGAGCGTAACACTATCCGCGAAGCCTTGCGGGTACCGTAGGTGCCTGTCGAGGATGAGGCCATTGCGGCTCGCCCTTAGGTGTCCTACTCGGGATAGCGTCATTTAAAGAATGAAGGTCGGCACGACGTTAAAAAAAAAAAAAAGAGGTGCAACACGAGGACTTCCCAGGAGGTCACCCATCCTAGTACTACTCTCGCCCAAGCACGCTTAACTGCGGAGTTCTGATGGGATCCGGTGCATTAGTGCTGGTATGATCGCACCTATTATAGTTCGCACACACAATTTTGTTAACCATGCGGCGCGAGAGAGCGTAACACTATCCGCGAAGCCTTGCGGGTACCGTAGGTGCCTGCGAGGATGAGGCCATTGCGGCTCGCCCTTAGGTGTCCTACTCGGGATAGCGTCATTTAAAGAATGAAGGTCGGCACGACGTTAAAAAAAAAAAAAAAGAGGTGCAACACGAGGACTTCCCAGGAGGTCACCCATCCTAGTACTACTCTCGCCCAAGCACGCTTAACTGCGGAGTTCTGATGGGATCCGGTGCATTAGTGCTGGTATGATCGCACCTATTATAGTTCGCACACACAATTTTGTTAACCATGCGGCGCGAGAGAGCGTAACACTATCCGCGAAGCCTTGCGGGTACCGTAGGTGCCTGTCGAGGATGAGGCCATTGCGGCTCGCCCTTAGGTGTCCTACTCGGGATAGCGTCATTTAAAGAATGAAGGTCGGCACGACGTTAAAAAAAAAAAAAAAAAGAGGTGCAACACGAGGACTTCCCAGGAGGTCACCCATCCTAGTACTACTCTCGCCCAAGCACGCTTAACTGCGGAGTTCTGATGGGATCCGGTGCATTAGTGCTGGTATGATCGCACCTATTATAGTTCGCACACACAATTTTGTTAACCATGCGGCGCGAGAGAGCGTAACACTATCCGCGAAGCCTTGCGGGTACCGTAGGTGCCTGTCGAGGATGAGGCCATTGCGGCTCGCCCTTAGGTGTCCTACTCGGGATAGCGTCATTTAAAGAATGAAGGTCGGCACGACGTTAAAAAAAAAAAAAAAAGAGGTGCAACACGAGGACTTCCCAGGAGGTCACCCATCCTAGTACTACTCTCGCCCAAGCACGCTTAACTGCGGAGTTCTGATGGGATCCGGTGCATTAGTGCTGGTATGATCGCACCTATTATAGTTCGCACACACAATTTTGTTAACCATGCGGCGCGAGAGAGCGTAACACTATCCGCGAAGCCTTGCGGGTACCGTAGGTGCCTGCGAGGATGAGGCCATTGCGGCTCGCCCTTAGGTGTCCTACTCGGGATAGCGTCATTTAAAGAATGAAGGTCGGCACGACGTTAAAAAAAAAAAAAAGAGGTGCAACACGAGGACTTCCCAGGAGGTCACCCATCCTAGTACTACTCTCGCCCAAGCACGCTTAACTGCGGAGTTCTGATGGGATCCGGTGCATTAGTGCTGGTATGATCGCACCTATTATAGTTCGCACACACAATTTTGTTAACCATGCGGCGCGAGAGAGCGTAACACTATCCGCGAAGCCTTGCGGGTACCGTAGGTGCCTGTCGAGGATGAGGCCATTGCGGCTCGCCCTTAGGTGTCCTACTCGGGATAGCGTCATTTAAAGAATGAAGGTCGGCACGACGTTAAAAAAAAAAAAAAAGGGTGCAACACGAGGACTTCCCAGGAGGTCACCCATCCTAGTACTACTCTCGCCCAAGCACGCTTAACTGCGGAGTTCTGATGGGATCCGGTGCATTAGTGCTGGTATGATCGCACCTATTATAGTTCGCACACACAATTTTGTTAACCATGCGGCGCGAGAGAGCGTAACACTATCCGCGAAGCCTTGCGGGTACCGTAGGTGCCTGTCGAGGATGAGGCCATTGCGGCTCGCCCTTAGGTGTCCTACTCGGGATAGCGTCATTTAAAGAATGAAGGTCGGCACGACGTTAAAAAAAAAAAAAAGAGGTGCAACACGAGGACTTCCCAGGAGGTCACCCATCCTAGTACTACTCTCGCCCAAGCACGCTTAACTGCGGAGTTCTGATGGGATCCGGTGCATTAGTGCTGGTATGATCGCACCTATTATAGTTCGCACACACAATTTTGTTAACCATGCGGCGCGAGAGAGCGTAACACTATCCGCGAAGCCTTGCGGGTACCGTAGGTGCCTGTCGAGGATGAGGCCATTGCGGCTCGCCCTTAGGTGTCCTACTCGGGATAGCGTCATTTAAAGAATGAAGGTCGGCACGACGTTAAAAAAAAAAAAAAAGAGGTGCAACACGAGGACTTCCCAGGAGGTCACCCATCCTAGTACTACTCTCGCCCAAGCACGCTTAACTGCGGAGTTCTGATGGGATCCGGTGCATTAGTGCTGGTATGATCGCACCTATTATAGTTCGCACACACAATTTTGTTAACCATGCGGCGCGAGAGAGCGTAACACTATCCGCGAAGCCTTGCGGGTACCGTAGGTGCCTGTCGAGGATGAGGCCATTGCGGCTCGCCCTTAGGTGTCCTACTCGGGATAGCGTCATTTAAAGAATGAAGGTCGGCACGACGTTAAAAAAAAAAAAAAAAGAGGTGCAACACGAGGACTTCCCAGGAGGTCACCCATCCTAGTACTACTCTCGCCCAAGCACGCTTAACTGCGGAGTTCTGATGGGATCCGGTGCATTAGTGCTGGTATGATCGCACCTATTATAGTTCGCACACACAATTTTGTTAACCATGCGGCGCGAGAGAGCGTAACACTATCCGCGAAGCCTTGCGGGTACCGTAGGTGCCTGTCGAGGATGAGGCCATTGCGGCTCGCCCTTAGGTGTCCTACTCGGGATAGCGTCATTTAAAGAATGAAGGTCGGCACGACGTTAAAAAAAAAAAAAAAGAGGTGCAACACGAGGACTTCCCAGGAGGTCACCCATCCTAGTACTACTCTCGCCCAAGCACGCTTAACTGCGGAGTTCTGATGGGATCCGGTGCATTAGTGCTGGTATGATCGCACCTATTATAGTTCGCACACACAATTTTGTTAACCATGCGGCGCGAGAGAGCGTAACACTATCGCGAAGCCTTGCGGGTACCGTAGGTGCCTGTCGAGGATGAGGCCATTGCGGCTCGCCCTTAGGTGTCCTACTCGGGATAGCGTCATTTAAAGAATGAAGGTCGGCACGACGTTAAAAAAAAAAAAAAGAGGTGCAACACGAGGACTTCCCAGGAGGTCACCCATCCTAGTACTACTCTCGCCCAAGCACGCTTAACTGCGGAGTTCTGATGGGATCCGGTGCATTAGTGCTGGTATGATCGCACCTATTATAGTTCGCACACACAATTTTGTTAACCATGCGGCGCGAGAGAGCGTAACACTATCCGCGAAGCCTTGCGGGTACCGTAGGTGCCTGTCGAGGATGAGGCCATTGCGGCTCGCCCTTAGGTGTCCTACTCGGGATAGCGTCATTTAAAGAATGAAGGTCGGCACGACGTTAAAAAAAAAAAAAAAAAAGAGGTGCAACACGAGGACTTCCCAGGAGGTCACCCATCCTAGTACTACTCTCGCCCAAGCACGCTTAACTGCGGAGTTCTGATGGGATCCGGTGCATTAGTGCTGGTATGATCGCACCTATTATAGTTCGCACACACAATTTTGTTAACCATGCGGCGCGAGAGAGCGTAACACTATCCGCGAAGCCTTGCGGGTACCGTAGGTGCCTGTCGAGGATGAGGCCATTGCGGCTCGCCCTTAGGTGTCCTACTCGGGATAGCGTCATTTAAAGAATGAAGGTCGGCACGACGTTAAAAAAAAAAAAAGAGGTGCAACACGAGGACTTCCCAGGAGGTCACCCATCCTAGTACTACTCTCGCCCAAGCACGCTTAACTGCGGAGTTCTGATGGGATCCGGTGCATTAGTGCTGGTATGATCGCACCTATTATAGTTCGCACACACAATTTTGTTAACCATGCGGCGCGAGAGAGCGTAACACTATCCGCGAAGCCTTGCGGGTACCGTAGGTGCCTGTCGAGGATGAGGCCATTGCGGCTCGCCCTTAGGTGTCCTACTCGGGATAGCGTCATTTAAAGAATGAAGGTCGGCACGACGTTAAAAAAAAAAAAAGAGGTGCAACACGAGGACTTCCCAGAGGTCACCCATCCTAGTACTACTCTCGCCCAAGCACGCTTAACTGCGGAGTTCTGATGGGATCCGGTGCATTAGTGCTGGTATGATCGCACCTATTATAGTTCGCACACACAATTTTGTTAACCATGCGGCGCGAGAGAGCGTAACACTATCCGCGAAGCCTTGCGGGTACCGTAGGTGCCTGTCGAGGATGAGGCCATTGCGGCTCGCCCTTAGGTGTCCTACTCGGGATAGCGTCATTTAAAGAATGAAGGTCGGCACGACGTTAAAAAAAAAAAAAAAAAGAGGTGCAACACGAGGACTTCCCAGGAGGTCACCCATCCTAGTACTACTCTCGCCCAAGCACGCTTAACTGCGGAGTTCTGATGGGATCCGGTGCATTAGTGCTGGTATGATCGCACCTATTATAGTTCGCACACACAATTTTGTTAACCATGCGGCGCGAGAGAGCGTAACACTATCCGCGAAGCCTTGCGGGTACCGTAGGTGCCTGTCGAGGATGAGGCCATTGCGGCTCGCCCTTAGGTGTCCTACTCGGGATAGCGTCATTTAAAGAATGAAGGTCGGCACGACGTTAAAAAAAAAAAAAAGAGGTGCAACACGAGGACTTCCCAGGAGGTCACCCATCCTAGTACTACTCTCGCCCAAGCACGCTTAACTGCGGAGTTCTGATGGGATCCGGTGCATTAGTGCTGGTATGATCGCACCTATTATAGTTCGCACACACAATTTTGTTAACCATGCGGCGCGAGAGAGCGTAACACTATCCGCGAAGCCTTGCGGGTACCGTAGGTGCCTGTCGAGGATGAGGCCATTGCGGCTCGCCCTTAGGTGTCCTACTCGGGATAGCGTCATTTAAAGAATGAAGGTCGGCACGACGTTAAAAAAAAAAAAAAAAGAGGTGCAACACGAGGACTTCCCAGAGGTCACCCATCCTAGTACTACTCTCGCCCAAGCACGCTTAACTGCGGAGTTCTGATGGGATCCGGTGCATTAGTGCTGGTATGATCGCACCTATTATAGTTCGCACACACAATTTTGTTAACCATGCGGCGCGAGAGAGCGTAACACTATCGCGAAGCCTTGCGGGTACCGTAGGTGCCTGTCGAGGATGAGGCCATTGCGGCTCGCCCTTAGGTGTCCTACTCGGGATAGCGTCATTTAAAGAATGAAGGTCGGCACGACGTTAAAAAAAAAAAAAAAAGAGGTGCAACACGAGGACTTCCCAGGAGGTCACCCATCCTAGTACTACTCTCGCCCAAGCACGCTTAACTGCGGAGTTCTGATGGGATCCGGTGCATTAGTGCTGGTATGATCGCACCTATTATAGTTCGCACACACAATTTTGTTAACCATGCGGCGCGAGAGAGCGTAACACTATCCGCGAAGCCTTGCGGGTACCGTAGGTGCCTGTCGAGGATGAGGCCATTGCGGCTCGCCCTTAGGTGTCCTACTCGGGATAGCGTCATTTAAAGAATGAAGGTCGGCACGACGTTAAAAAAAAAAAAAAAAGAGGTGCAACACGAGGACTTCCCAAGGTCACCCATCCTAGTACTACTCTCGCCCAAGCACGCTTAACTGCGGAGTTCTGATGGGATCCGGTGCATTAGTGCTGGTATGATCGCACCTATTATAGTTCGCACACACAATTTTGTTAACCATGCGGCGCGAGAGAGCGTAACACTATCCGCGAAGCCTTGCGGGTACCGTAGGTGCCTGTCGAGGATGAGGCCATTGCGGCTCGCCCTTAGGTGTCCTACTCGGGATAGCGTCATTTAAAGAATGAAGGTCGGCACGACGTTAAAAAAAAAAAAAAAAAGGTGCAACACGAGGACTTCCCAGGAGGTCACCCATCCTAGTACTACTCTCGCCCAAGCACGCTTAACTGCGGAGTTCTGATGGGATCCGGTGCATTAGTGCTGGTATGATCGCACCTATTATAGTTCGCACACACAATTTTGTTAACCATGCGGCGCGAGAGAGCGTAACACTATCCGCGAAGCCTTGCGGGTACCGTAGGTGCCTGTCGAGGATGAGGCCATTGCGGCTCGCCCTTAGGTGTCCTACTCGGGATAGCGTCATTTAAAGAATGAAGGTCGGCACGACGTTAAAAAAAAAAAAAAGAGGTGCAACACGAGGACTTCCCAGGAGGTCACCCATCCTAGTACTACTCTCGCCCAAGCACGCTTAACTGCGGAGTTCTGATGGGATCCGGTGCATTAGTGCTGTATGATCGCACCTATTATAGTTCGCACACACAATTTTGTTAACCATGCGGCGCGAGAGCGTAACACTATCCGCGAAGCCTTGCGGGTACCGTAGGTGCCTGTCGAGGATGAGGCCATTGCGGCTCGCCCTTAGGTGTCCTACTCGGGATAGCGTCATTTAAAGAATGAAGGTCGGCACGACGTTAAAAAAAAAAAAAAAAGAGGTGCAACACGAGGACTTCCCACACCCATCCTAGTACTACTCTCGCCCAAGCACGCTTAACTGCGGAGTTCTGATGGGATCCGGTGCATTAGTGCTGGTATGATCGCACCTATTATAGTTCGCACACACAATTTTGTTAACCATGCGGCGCGAGAGAGCGTAACACTATCTGCGAAGCCTTGCGGGTACCGTAGGTGCCTGTCGAGGATGAGGCCATTGCGGCTCGCCCTTAGGTGTCCTACTCGGGATAGCGTCATTTAAAGAATGAAGGTCGGCACGACGTTAAAAAAAAAAAAAAAGAGGTGCAACACGAGGACTTCCCAGAGGTCACCCATCCTAGTACTACTCTCGCCCAAGCACG
Organism: Arachis hypogaea; assembly: GCF_003086295.3. NCBI lineage: Eukaryota > Viridiplantae > Streptophyta > Magnoliopsida > Fabales > Fabaceae > Arachis > Arachis hypogaea. Next base: position 40,469,897 of record NC_092041.1, on the reverse strand, counting down.
CTTAACTGCGGAGTTCTGATGGGATCCGGTGCATTAGTGCTGGTATGATCGCACCTATTATAGTTCGCACACACAATTTTGTTAACCATGCGGCGCGAGAGAGCGTAACACTATCCGCGAAGCCTTGCGGGTACCGTAGGTGCCTGTCGAGGATGAGGCCATTGCGGCTCGCCCTTAGGTGTCCTACTCGGGATAGCGTCATTTAAAGAATGAAGGTCGGCACGACGTTAAAAAAAAAAAAAAAGGGTGCAACACGAGGACTTCCCAGGAGGTCACCCATCCTAGTACTACTCGCCCAAGCACGCTTAACTGCGGAGTTCTGATGGGATCCGGTGCATTAGTGCTGGTATGATCGCACCTATTATAGTTCGCACACACAATTTTGTTAACCATGCGGCGCGAGAGAGCGTAACACTATCCGCGAAGCCTTGCGGGTACCGTAGGTGCCTGTCGAGGATGAGGCCATTGCGGCTCGCCCTTAGGTGTCCTACTCGGGATAGCGTCATTTAAAGAATGAAGGTCGGCACGACGTTAAAAAAAAAAAAAGAGTGCAACACGAGGACTTCAGCCATCCTAGTACTACTCTCGCCCAAGCACGCTTAACTGCGGAGTTCTGATGGGATCCGGTGCATTAGTGCTGGTATGATCGCACCTATTATAGTTCGCACACAATTTTGTTAACCATGCGGGCGAGAGAGCGTAACACTATCCGCGAAGCCTTGCGGGTACCGTAGGTGCCTGTCGAGGATGAGGCCATTGCGGCTCGCCCTTAGGTGTCCTACTCGGATAGCGTCATTTAAAGAATGAAGGTCGGCACGACGTTAAAAAAAAAAAAAAAGAGGTGCAACACGAGGACTTCCCAGGAGGTCACCCATCCTAGTACTACTCTCGCCCAAGCACGCTTAACTGCGGAGTTCTGATGGGATCCGGTGCATTAGTGCTGGTATGATCGCACCTATTATAGTTCGCACACACAATTTTGTTAACCATGCGGCGCGAGAGAGCGTAACACTATCCGAAGCCTTGCGGGTACCGTAGGTGCCTGTCGAGGATGAGGCCATTGCGGCTCGCCCTTAGGTGTCCTACTCGGGATAGCGTCATTTAAAGAATGAAGGTCGGCACGACGTTAAAAAAAAAAAAAAAAGAGGTGCAACACGAGGACTTCCCAGGAGGTCACCCATCCTAGTACTACTCTCGCCCAAGCACGCTTAACTGCGGAGTTCTGATGGGATCCGGTGCATTAGTGCTGGTATGATCGCACCTATTATAGTTCGCACACACAATTTTGTTAACCATGCGGCGCGAGAGAGCGTAACACTATCCGCGAAGCCTTGCGGGTACCGTAGGTGCCTGTCGAGGATGAGGCCATTGCGGCTCGCCCTTAGGTGTCCTACTCGGATAGCGTCATTTAAAGAATGAAGGTCGGCACGACGTTAAAAAAAAAAAAAAAGAGGTGCAACACGAGGACTTCCCAGGAGGTCACCCATCCTAGTACTACTCTCGCCCAAGCACGCTTAACTGCGGAGTTCTGATGGGATCCGGTGCATTAGTGCTGGTATGATCGCACCTATTATAGTTCGCACACACAATTTTGTTAACCATGCGGCGCGAGAGAGCGTAACACTATCCGCGAAGCCTTGCGGGTACCGTAGGTGCCTGTCGAGGATGAGGCCATTGCGGCTCGCCCTTAGGTGTCCTACTCGGGATAGCGTCATTTAAAGAAATGAAGGTCGGCACGACGTTAAAAAAAAAAAGAGGTGCAACACGAGGACTTCCCAGGAGGTCACCCATCCTAGTACTACTCTCGCCCAAGCACGCTTAACTGCGGAGTTCTGATGGGATCCGGTGCATTAGTGCTGGTATGATCGCACCTATTATAGTTCGCACACACAATTTTGTTAACCATGCGGCGCGAGAGAGCGTAACACTATCCGCGAAGCCTTGCGGGTACCGTAGGTGCCTGTCGAGGATGAGGCCATTGCGGCTCGCCCTTAGGTGTCCTACTCGGGATAGCGTCATTTAAAGAATGAAGGTCGGCACGACGTTAAAAAAAAAAAAAAAAGGTGCAACACGAGGACTTCCCAGGAGGTCACCCATCCTAGTACTACTCTCGCCCAAGCACGCTTAACTGCGGAGTTCTGATGGGATCCGGTGCATTAGTGCTGGTATGATCGCACCTATTATAGTTCGCACACACAATTTTGTTAACCATGCGGCGCGAGAGAGCGTAACACTATCCGCGAAGCCTTGCGGGTACCGTAGGTGCCTGTCGAGGATGAGGCCATTGCGGCTCGCCCTTAGGTGTCCTACTCGGGATAGCGTCATTTAAAGAATGAAGGTCGGCACGACGTTAAAAAAAAAAAAAAGAGGTGCAACACGAGGACTTCCAGCCCATCCTAGTACTACTCTCGCCCAAGCACGCTTAACTGCGGAGTTCTGATGGGATCCGGTGCATTAGTGCTGGTATGATCGCACCTATTATAGTTCGCACACACAATTTTGTTAACCATGCGGCGCGAGAGAGCGTAACACTATCCGCGAAGCCTTGCGGGTACCGTAGGTGCCTGTCGAGGATGAGGCCATTGCGGCTCGCCCTTAGGTGTCCTACTCGGGATAGCGTCATTTAAAGAATGAAGGTCGGCACGACGTTAAAAAAAAAAAAAAGAGGTGCAACACGAGACTTCCCAGGAGGTCACCCATCCTAGTACTACTCTCGCCCAAGCACGCTTAACTGCGGAGTTCTGATGGGATCCGGTGCATTAGTGCTGGTATGATCGCACCTATTATAGTTCGCACACACAATTTTGTTAACCATGCGGCGCGAGAGAGCGTAACACTATCCGCGAAGCCTTGCGGGTACCGTAGGTGCCTGTCGAGGATGAGGCCATTGCGGCTCGCCCTTAGGTGTCCTACTCGGGATAGCGTCATTTAAAGAATGAAGGTCGGCACGACGTTAAAAAAAAAAAAAGAGGTGCAACACGAGGACTTCCCAGGAGGTCACCCATAGTACTACTCTCGCCCAAGCACGCTTAACTGCGGAGTTCTGATGGGATCCGGTGCATTAGTGCTGGTATGATCGCACCTATTATAGTTCGCACACACAATTTTGTTAACCATGCGGCGCGAGAGAGCGTAACACTATCCGCGAAGCCTTGCGGGTACCGTAGGTGCCTGTCGAGGATGAGGCCATTGCGGCTCGCCCTTAGGTGTCCTACTCGGGATAGCGTCATTTAAAGAATGAAGGTCGGCACGACGTTAAAAAAAAAAAAAAAGAGGTGCAACACGAGGACTTCCAGGTCACCCATCCTAGTACTACTCTCGCCCAAGCACGCTTAACTGCGGAGTTCTGATGGGATCCGGTGCATTAGTGCTGGTATGATCGCACCTATTATAGTTCGCACACACAATTTTGTTAACCATGCGGCGAGAGAGCGTAACACTATCCGCGAAGCCTTGCGGGTACCGTAGGTGCCTGTCGAGGATGAGGCCATTGCGGCTCGCCCTTAGGTGTCCTACTCGGGATAGCGTCATTTAAAGAATGAAGGTCGGCACGACGTTAAAAAAAAAAAAAAAAGAGGTGCAACACGAGGACTTCCCAGGAGGTCACCCATCCTAGTACTACTCTCGCCCAAGCACGCTTAACTGCGGAGTTCTGATGGGATCCGGTGCATTAGTGCTGGTATGATCGCACCTATTATAGTTCGCACACACAATTTTGTTAACCATGCGGCGCGAGAGAGCGTAACACTATCCGCGAAGCCTTGCGGGTACCGTAGGTGCCTGTCGAGGATGAGGCCATTGCGGCTCGCCCTTAGGTGTCCTACTCGGGATAGCGTCATTTAAAGAATGAAGGTCGGCACGACGTTAAAAAAAAAAAAAAGGGTGCAACACGAGGACTTCCCAGAGGTCACCCATCCTAGTACTACTCTCGCCAAGCACGCTTAACTGCGGAGTTCTGATGGGATCCGGTGCATTAGTGCTGGTATGATCGCACCTATTATAGTTCGCACACACAATTTTGTTAACCATGCGGCGCGAGAGAGCGTAACACTATCCGCGAAGCCTTGCGGGTACCGTAGGTGCCTGTCGAGGATGAGGCCATTGCGGCTCGCCCTTAGGTGTCCTACTCGGGATAGCGTCATTTAAAGAATGAAGGTCGGCACGACGTTAAAAAAAAAAAAAAAAGAGGTGCAACACGAGGACTTCCCAGGAGGTCACCCATCCTAGTACTACTCTCGCCCAAGCACGCTTAACTGCGGAGTTCTGATGGGATCCGGTGCATTAGTGCTGGTATGATCGCACCTATTATAGTTCGCACACACAATTTTGTTAACCATGCGGCGCGAGAGAGCGTAACACTATCGCGAAGCCTTGCGGGTACCGTAGGTGCCTGTCGAGGATGAGGCCATTGCGGCTCGCCCTTAGGTGTCCTACTCGGGATAGCGTCATTTAAAGAATGAAGGTCGGCACGACGTTAAAAAAAAAAAAAAGAGGTGCAACACGAGGACTTCCCAGCACCCATCCTAGTACTACTCTCGCCCAAGCACGCTTAACTGCGGAGTTCTGATGGGATCCGGTGCATTAGTGCTGGTATGATCGCACCTATTATAGTTCGCACACACAATTTTGTTAACCATGCGGCGCGAGAGAGCGTAACACTATCGCGAAGCCTTGCGGGTACCGTAGGTGCCTGTCGAGGATGAGGCCATTGCGGCTCGCCCTTAGGTGTCCTACTCGGGATAGCGTCATTTAAAGAATGAAGGTCGGCACGACGTTAAAAAAAAAAAAAAAGAGGTGCAACACGAGGACTTCCCAGCACCATCCTAGTACTACTCTCGCCCAAGCACGCTTAACTGCGGAGTTCTGATGGGATCCGGTGCATTAGTGCTGGTATGATCGCACCTATTATAGTTCGCACACACAATTTTGTTAACCATGCGGCGCGAGAGAGCGTAACACTATCCGCGAAGCCTTGCGGGTACCGTAGGTGCCTGTCGAGGATGAGGCCATTGCGGCTCGCCCTTAGGTGTCCTACTCGGGATAGCGTCATTTAAAGAATGAAGGTCGGCACGACGTTAAAAAAAAAAAAAAAGAGGTGCAACACGAGGACTTCCCAGGAGGTCACCATCCTAGTACTACTCTCGCCCAAGCACGCTTAACTGCGGAGTTCTGATGGGATCCGGTGCATTAGTGCTGGTATGATCGCACCTATTATAGTTCGCACACACAATTTTGTTAACCATGCGGCGCGAGAGAGCGTAACACTATCCGCGAAGCCTTGCGGGTACCGTAGGTGCCTGTCGAGGATGAGGCCATTGCGGCTCGCCCTTAGGTGTCCTACTCGGGATAGCGTCATTTAAAGAATGAAGGTCGGCACGACGTTAAAAAAAAAAAAAAAGAGGTGCAACACGAGGACTTCCCAGGAGGTCACCCATCCTAGTACTACTCGCCCAAGCACGCTTAACTGCGGAGTTCTGATGGGATCCGGTGCATTAGTGCTGGTATGATCGCACCTATTATAGTTCGCACACACAATTTTGTTAACCATGCGGCGCGAGAGAGCGTAACACTATCCGCGAAGCCTTGCGGGTACCGTAGGTGCCTGTCGAGGATGAGGCCATTGCGGCTCGCCCTTAGGTGTCCTACTCGGGATAGCGTCATTTAAAGAATGAAGGTCGGCACGACGTTAAAAAAAAAAAAAAAGAGGTGCAACACGAGGACTTCCCAGGACATCCTAGTACTACTCTCGCCCAAGCACGCTTAACTGCGGAGTTCTGATGGGATCCGGTGCATTAGTGCTGGTATGATCGCACCTATTATAGTTCGCACACACAATTTTGTTAACCATGCGGCGCGAAGAGCGTAACACTATCCGCGAAGCCTTGCGGGTACCGTAGGTGCCTGTCGAGGATGAGGCCATTGCGGCTCGCCCTTAGGTGTCCTACTCGGGATAGCGTCATTTAAAGAATGAAGGTCGGCACGACGTTAAAAAAAAAAAAAAAGAGGTGCAACACGAGGACTTCCCAGGAGGTCACCCATCCTAGTACTACTCTCGCCCAAGCACGCTTAACTGCGGAGTTCTGATGGGATCCGGTGC
>NC_092041.1:40435842-40462800 GCF_003086295.3 Arachis hypogaea | reverse complement strand
GAGGGCAGTTGTTGTTTGTCTTGTTGATTTCCTCCCTCCACTGCAGATTCTCCTTGTCTGTTTCTGTACCATCCTTCTTTTCATTACTGTTCGGTGTTCTGGTAGTACACTCAGAGTGATACTTTCATTATGCATCCTGAGGGTTAATTCTCCTTGCTCTATGTCTATGATGGCCCTAGCAGTGGCTAAAAACGGTCTTCCCAGTATAATGGAATCGCCCTCATCCTGATTCGAATCCAGGATCACAAAATCTGCTGGGAAGATGAATCTGTCTACTTTGACTAGAAGGTTCTCAATTATACCACTGGGGCATATCACTGATTTGTCCACCAATTCTAGAGACATCTGTACCGGTTTTACCTCTTTTATGCCTAACTTTTTCACTAGAGAAGCAGGCATCAGATTGATACTAGCTCCCAAGTCACACATCGCCTTCTTGATAGTCATACTGCCAATGGCGCAGGGTAGAAAGAAACTCCCAGGGTCCTCAAGTTTGGGAGGAAGTCCCTTCTGGATTAGTGCTCTGCATTCCTCAGTGAGCAGTACAGTTTCATTAACTTGCCAACTCCTCTTCTTGTTGATAAGTTCCTTCAAGAACTTTGCGTACAGGGGCATTTGCTCAAGTGCTTCAGTTAAGGGAATATTGATTTCTAACTTCTTGAAGATTTCAAGAAATTTTGGGAAGTGTTGGTCCTTAGTTTCCTTGTTAAACCTTTGAGGATATGGCAAGGGAGGAGTGAAGTTATTTCCCTGCCTTTGGTCCTCAGTTGGCTCTTCAATTACTTCCTTTCCCTTTCTTGATTTTTGTGGCTGATCTTCTTTTTCTTGAGCTTGATCCTGAGTTGGCTTGCTTGCTGCCTCCTTCTTGTCATTGACTTTCTCTTCTTCAGCTTGTTTCTTGTCACTTTCCTTTGGCTTCTTGGTTGCTTCTTCATTTTTCACCAAGACTTTCCACTCCTCAATTGTATTGCCTTGCATTCTTCCTTAGGATTTGGGATTGTGTCACTTGGCAGTGAGCTTGAAGATTTCTCAACAGAAATCTGTTTGGAGATTTGCCCAATTTGCCTCTCTAGGCTCTTCATGGAGGCTTCATGGTTCTTGGTTGTCATTTCTTGGTGTTTCCACATTTTGTCTATCAAGGTTTCCAAGTTGGTGAGTCTTTGAGATTCAGGTGATGCTTGTGGTGGGTTGTGAAATGTGGATGGTGGATGGTAGGCATTTTGGTTGGTGGGTTGGTTATTAGATTGGTAATGGTTGGGGTTGGAGTAGTTGTTTTGAGGTTTTCTGTAGGGGTTTTGGTTGGTTTGCTGCTGGTTGTGGTTTTGGTTGTTTCTTAAAGTGTTTTGGTTTGAGTTTCTCTGCCATGGTTGTTGATTTGGTTGTGATTGTCTCCCCACCTAAGGTTTGGGTGGTTCTTCCAAGAAGGGTTGTAAGTGTCACCATATACTTCATTTGGCCCAGAATTTTGGTTGTGCATGTACTGGACTTGTTCTTGTTGTTGCTCCTCTTGAGTCTCTTCACTCTGACCCCATGTGGTTGATGGCTGGCTAGTGTTGACTGCTGCAACTTGGAGACTGTCAATCCTCTTAGCCATTTGCTCAAATTGTTGTTGAAATTGCTGCTGCATCATCTTGTTTTGAGCTAGGATTGAATCCACTCCGTCTAGTTCCATTACTCCTCTTCTTTGTGATGGTTGGCGGCTTCTTTGATGAGCAAAGAAATATTGATTGTTGGCCACCATGTCCACAAGATTCTGAGCTTCCTCAGCAGTTTTCATTAGTTGTAGTGAACCTCCACAGAATGATCTAATGCCTCCTGAGATTTCAATGTCAGGCCTTCATAGAAATTTTGCAGCACATCCCATTCATTGAACATCTCTGGAGGGCACTTTCTGATTAAGGCTTTGTACCTCTCCCATGCTTCATACAAGGATTCAGCATCTAATTGTGTGAATGTCTGCACCTCAGTTTTCAGCCTGATGACTCTCTGGGGTGGATAGAATTTGGCTAGAAATTTAGCCACCAAGTCATCCCAACTAGTGATACTTGCTTGGGGAAAAGTTTCAAGCCATTGTGCAGCCTTATCCCTTAATGAGAACGGGAACAGCAGAAGCTTGTAAGTCTCAGGATTCACACCATTGGATTTGACAGTGTCACAGATCCTCAAGAAGGTAGATAGATGTTGATTTGGATCCTCCAATGGTCCTCCTCCAAATGAGCAGTTATTCTGGACCAATGTGATGAGTTGTGGCTTCAGTTCAAAGTTATTTGCATTGACATTAGGGGTGAGAATGCTGCTTCCACAATGTCTAGCATTTGCAAAAGTATAGGAAGCCAATACTCTCCTCTGTTGTGGTGGATTATTAACTCCTTCTCCTGGATTAGATGTATCTCCTTCCATCTCGTGGTATTCTTCCTCAGATTCTTCTTCTCCAACAATACTTTTCCCTCTTTCGGCTCTTCTTAACCTCCTGAGAGTTCTTTCGTCTTGTTCATGAAATTGGGTATGGCTCTTTGTGTACCTGACATACAAGCAGAACATAAGAGCACACAAACCAGTGATACTTCAATCTACTGTTAGAATGAAGTTTTAGTTAGCTTAAGCAAAAATTCAAACAGTTAGTGGGTTAATCAAAGGTTAAAGAAAAATAAGAAAAAGTGCTTGATCTAGATTACCACTCACTTAATCATTGTCAATCTAATCATCCCGGCAACGGCGCCAAAAACTTGATGAGATATTTTGATGAGAAACGAATTTCTACCAAAACACCAAAACTAACCGGCAAGTGTACCGGGTCGTATCAAGTATAAAAACTCACGGAAGTGAGGTCGATCCCACAGGATTGAAGGATTGAGCAATTTTAGTTTAGTGGTTGATTTAGTCAAGCGAATCAAGTGTTGGTTGGGTGATTTGTGATTTGCAGAATGTAAATTGCATGAAATTAAAGAGAGCGGGAAAGTAAATTGCTGAAACTTAAAGGACAAGAAATTAAATGACAGAACTTAAAGTGCAAGAGATGTAAATTGCTTGAAAAGTAAAGGGGATTGGGATGAGGATTTGCAGAATTTAAACAAGGAAAACTAAATTGCATCAAACAGAAGAGGAAAAGGGAGTTGGGATTAACCGGATCTTATACAGCAAAGTAAATGAACAGAAAGCATAACAGGAATTGAAATGAGAATTAGATCTCAGGACCCAGAGACTAGAAAACCAAGTCTAGATCTCAATGCCTTCCTAGATCCACAAGAACAATAGCAAGGAAATTGTAAATTGCAAAGAAAGAGATGAAGTAAGTAACAGAAACGAAATTCAATTAACAGTAAAGGAAACAGAGAGATCCAAGATTGAGATTGAAACAGAATTTCTTCATTCTCCAATCCAAGATCCAAGACAAAAGTAAATGAAATTGAAAGCAATGAAAGCAAGAAATTAAAGTTCACTCAGTTCAAAAGCTTTCAAAACTTTATGAAATTCTAAAAGGAAAGCTCTAAAGAAAACTCTCCGAAAAGCTCCTAAACAAATTGAATTCTATCCTATTTATACACTTTCCAAAATGATCTTCAAGCCTTGAGTTGGGCCTTTGTTCTTGGTGGAATTGGGTTGAAAGAGGCCTTGGTTGATTGCTCTTGAAGATTGAAGAAGAACCGAAGTGAACCAATTGAACCGGAAATGGAGTTAGCCAACGTTGGTCTTCAACGTTAGGGTCAAAGTTAGGGGTCTAACTTTGACCCTAACTTTTCATATCAGCAAACCACATTCTTCTGGTTTAGACGTTGGCGCCAACGTTAGGGGTCTAACTTTGACCCTAACGTTGGCCTTGCTTGGTGTGATTGGTGCCAACGTTAGCCTCCACGTTAGGGGGCTAACGTTGGCGCAAACGTTGCCTACTCCCCATTGTGATTTAAGTGCCAACGTTAGCCTCCAAGTTAGGGGGCTAACGTTGGCGCAAACGTTGGTAGCCCAGGGAGAAACTCTCAAGTTCCAACGTTAGCCTCCAAGTTAGGGGGCTAACGTTGGAGCTAACGTTGGCTACTTCCAAAGAGTGATTCATATGCCCAACGTTAGCCTCCAAGTTAGGGGGCTAACGTTGGGGCTAACTTCATGCAACCCGGTTCAATTTTCACTTATTCCATTGTCCTCTCTTCACTCCTAGCCATTCCTCTTTGCTTCAACTTTCTCCAAGCCTTCTTCACCTATCATTGATCAACCAAACTAATCAAAGTTTTGCTCAAATCATGAGGTATTCAATCTTCCACAATATGCAACAAATATAGTTCAAAACCTCATGAAATGGCATGAATTCACATATGGTTGGTTCAATCAAGGGAAACATGAAAATCTACTCAATTAGCTTGCTTGTAGCTTAAGAAAGTGCATAATTCTAATGAAAACAAAAGAAAAAGACTAGCTAAAATGGGCTAAGATGACTTGTCATCAACTACTCCCAAGCACGTTTAACTGCGGAGTTCTGATGGGATCCAGTGAATTAGTGCTGGTATGATCGCACCTATTAAAATATGCGCACATAATTATCATATGCATGTCTCGCGACGTAGGGTAAGTCGAGCTGCGAATCCCTGCGGGGCCCGTGGGAGCTTGCCTAAAATCAGGTCATTGAGACTCGCTTTACTAAACTTCAAGATAGCGCCGTTTAAAGAACGAGGGTAAGCACGACGTAAAAAAAAAAAAAAAAAAAAAAAAAAGAGGTGCAACACGAGGACTTCCCAGGAGGTCACCCATCCTAGTACTACTCTCGCCCAAGCACGCTTAACTGCGGAGTTCTGATGGGATCCGGTGCATTAGTGCTGGTATGATCGCACCTATTAAAATATGCGCACATAATTATCATATGCATGTCTGCGACGTAGGGTAAGTCGAGCTGCGAATCCCTGCGGGGCCCGTGCGAGCTTGCCTAAAATAGGTCATTGAGACTCGCTTTAGCTAAACTATTCAAGATAGCGCCGTTTAAAGAACGAGGGTAAGCACGACGTAAAAAAAAAAAAAAAAAAAAAAAAGAGGTGCAACACGAGGACTTCCCAGGAGGTCACCCATCCTAGTACTACTCTCGCCCAAGCACGCTTAACTGCGGAGTTCTGATGGGATCCGGTGCATTAGTGCTGGTATGATCGCACCTATTAAATATGCGCACATAATTATCATATGCATGTCTCGCGACGTAGGGTAAGTCGAGCTGCGAATCCCTGCGGGGCCCGTGCGAGCTTGCCTAAAATCAGGTCATTGAGACTCGCTTTAGCTAAACTATTCAAGATAGCGCCGTTTAAAGAACGAGGGTAAGCACGACGTAAAAAAAAAAAAAAAAAAAAAAAAAAAAAAAAAAGAGGTGCAACACGAGGACTTCCCAGGAGGTCACCCATCCTAGTACTACTCTCGCCCAAGCACGCTTAACTGCGGAGTTCTGATGGGATCCGGTGCATTAGTGCTGGTATGATCGCACCTATTAAAATATGCGCACATAATTATCATATGCATGTCTCGCGACGTAGGGTAAGTCGAGCTGCGAATCCCTGCGGGGCCCGTGCGAGCTTGCCTAAAATCAGGTCATTGAGACTCGCTTTAGCTAAACTATTCAAGATAGCGCCGTTTAAAGAACGAGGGTAAGCACGACGTAAAAAAAAAAAAAAAAAAAGAGGTGCAACACGAGGACTTCCCAGGAGGTCACCCATCCTAGTACTACTCTCGCCCAAGCACGCTTAACTGCGGAGTTCTGATGGGATCCGGTGCATTAGTGCTGGTATGATCGCACCTATTAAAATATGCGCACATAATTATCATATGCATGTCTCGCGACGTAGGGTAAGTCGAGCTGCGAATCCCTGCGGGGCCCGTGCGAGCTTGCCTAAAATCAGGTCATTGAGACTCGCTTTAGCTAAACTATTCAAGATAGCGCCGTTTAAAGAACGAGGGTAAGCACGACGTAAAAAAAAAAAAAAAAAAAAAAAGAGGTGCAACACGAGGACTTCCCAGGAGGTCACCCATCCTAGTACTACTCTCGCCCAAGCACGCTTAACTGCGGAGTTCTGATGGGATCCGGTGCATTAGTGCTGGTATGATCGCACCTATTAAAATATGCGCACATAATTATCATAAGCATGTCTCGCGACGTAGGGTAAGTCGAGCTGCGAATCCCTGCGGGGCCCGTGCGAGCTTGCCTAAAATCAGGTCATTGAGACTCGCTTTAGCTAAACTATTCAAGATAGCGTCGTTTAAAGAACGAGGGTAAGCACGACGTAAAAAAAAAAAAAAAAAGAGGTGCAACACGAGGACTTCCCAGGAGGTCACCCATCCTAGTACTACTCTCGCCCAAGCACGCTTAACTGCGGAGTTCTGATGGGATCCGGTGCATTAGTGCTGGTATGATCGCACCTATTAAATATGCGCACATAATTATCATATGCATGTCTCGCGACGTAGGGTAAGTCGAGCTGCGAATCCCTGCGGGGCCCGTGCGAGCTTGCCTAAAATCAGGTCATTGAGACTCGCTTTAGCTAAACTATTCAAGATAGCGCGTTTAAAGAACGAGGGTAAGCACGACGTAAAAAAAAAAAAAAAAAAAGAGGTGCAACACGAGGACTTCCCAGGAGGTCACCCATCCTAGTACTACTCTCGCCCAAGCACGCTTAACTGCGGAGTTCTGATGGGATCCGGTGCATTAGTGCTGGTATGATCGCACCTATTAAAATATGCGCACATAATTATCATAAGCATGTCTCGCGACGTAGGGTAAGTCGAGCTGCGAATCCCTGCGGGGCCCGTGCGAGCTTGCCTAAAATCAGGTCATTGAGACTCGCTTTAGCTAAACTATTCAAGATAGCGCGTTTAAAGAACGAGGGTAAGCACGACGTAAAAAAAAAAAAAAAAAAAGAGGTGCAACACGAGGACTTCCCAGGAGGTCACCCATCCTAGTACTACTCTCGCCCAAGCACGCTTAACTGCGGAGTTCTGATGGGATCCGGTGCATTAGTGCTGGTATGATCGCACCTATTAAATATGCGCACATAATTATCATAAGCATGTCTCGCGACGTAGGGTAAGTCGAGCTGCGAATCCCTGCGGGGCCCGTGCGAGCTTGCCTAAAATCAGGTCATTGAGACTCGCTTTAGCTAAACTATTCAAGATAGCGTCGTTTAAAGAACGAGGGTAAGCACGACGTAAAAAAAAAAAAAAAAAAAAAAGAGGTGCAACACGAGGACTTCCCAGGAGGTCACCCATCCTAGTACTACTCTCGCCCAAGCACGCTTAACTGCGGAGTTCTGATGGGATCCGGTGCATTAGTGCTGGTATGATCGCACCTATTAAAATATGCGCACATAATTATCATAAGCATGTCTCGCGACGTAGGGTAAGTCGAGCTGCGAATCCCTGCGGGGCCCGTGCGAGCTTGCCTAAAATCAGGTCATTGAGACTCGCTTTAGCTAAACTATTCAAGATAGCGTCGTTTAAAGAACGAGGGTAAGCACGACGTAAAAAAAAAAAAAAAAAAGAGGTGCAACACGAGGACTTCCCAGGAGGTCACCCATCCTAGTACTACTCTCGCCCAAGCACGCTTAACTGCGGAGTTCTGATGGGATCCGGTGCATTAGTGCTGGTATGATCGCACCTATTAAAATATGCGCACATAATTATCATAAGCATGTCTCGCGACGTAGGGTAAGTCGAGCTGCGAATCCCTGCGGGGCCCGTGCGAGCTTGCCTAAAATCAGGTCATTGAGACTCGCTTTAGCTAAACTATTCAAGATAGCGCGTTTAAAGAACGAGGGTAAGCACGACGTAAAAAAAAAAAAAAAAAAAAGAGGTGCAACACGAGGACTTCCCAGGAGGTCACCCATCCTAGTACTACTCTCGCCCAAGCACGCTTAACTGCGGAGTTCTGATGGGATCCGGTGCATTAGTGCTGGTATGATCGCACCTATTAAAATATGCGCACATAATTATCATAAGCATGTCTCGCGACGTAGGGTAAGTCGAGCTGCGAATCCCTGCGGGGCCCGTGCGAGCTTGCCTAAAATCAGGTCATTGAGACTCGCTTTAGCTAAACTATTCAAGATAGCGTCGTTTAAAGAACGAGGGTAAGCACGACGTAAAAAAAAAAAAAAAAAAGAGGTGCAACACGAGGACTTCCCAGGAGGTCACCCATCCTAGTACTACTCTCGCCCAAGCACGCTTAACTGCGGAGTTCTGATGGGATCCGGTGCATTAGTGCTGGTATGATCGCACCTATTAAATATGCGCACATAATTATCATAAGCATGTCTCGCGACGTAGGGTAAGTCGAGCTGCGAATCCCTGCGGGGCCCGTGCGAGCTTGCCTAAAATCAGGTCATTGAGACTCGCTTTAGCTAAACTATTCAAGATAGCGTCGTTTAAAGAACGAGGGTAAGCACGACGTAAAAAAAAAAAAAAAAAAGAGGTGCAACACGAGGACTTCCCAGGAGGTCACCCATCCTAGTACTACTCTCGCCCAAGCACGCTTAACTGCGGAGTTCTGATGGGATCCGGTGCATTAGTGCTGGTATGATCGCACCTATTAAATATGCGCACATAATTATCATAAGCATGTCTCGCGACGTAGGGTAAGTCGAGCTGCGAATCCCTGCGGGGCCCGTGCGAGCTTGCCTAAAATCAGGTCATTGAGACTCGCTTTAGCTAAACTATTCAAGATAGCGTCGTTTAAAGAACGAGGGTAAGCACGACGTAAAAAAAAAAAAAAAAAGAGGTGCAACACGAGGACTTCCCAGGAGGTCACCCATCCTAGTACTACTCTCGCCCAAGCACGCTTAACTGCGGAGTTCTGATGGGATCCGGTGCATTAGTGCTGGTATGATCGCACCTATTAAATATGCGCACATAATTATCATAAGCATGTCTCGCGACGTAGGGTAAGTCGAGCTGCGAATCCCTGCGGGGCCCGTGCGAGCTTGCCTAAAATCAGGTCATTGAGACTCGCTTTAGCTAAACTATTCAAGATAGCGTCGTTTAAAGAACGAGGGTAAGCACGACGTAAAAAAAAAAAAAAAAAAAGAGGTGCAACACGAGGACTTCCCAGGAGGTCACCCATCCTAGTACTACTCTCGCCCAAGCACGCTTAACTGCGGAGTTCTGATGGGATCCGGTGCATTAGTGCTGGTATGATCGCACCTATTAAAATATGCGCACATAATTATCATAAGCATGTCTCGCGACGTAGGGTAAGTCGAGCTGCGAATCCCTGCGGGGCCCGTGCGAGCTTGCCTAAAATCAGGTCATTGAGACTCGCTTTAGCTAAACTATTCAAGATAGCGTCGTTTAAAGAACGAGGGTAAGCACGACGTAAAAAAAAAAAAAAAAAAGAGGTGCAACACGAGGACTTCCCAGGAGGTCACCCATCCTAGTACTACTCTCGCCCAAGCACGCTTAACTGCGGAGTTCTGATGGGATCCGGTGCATTAGTGCTGGTATGATCGCACCTATTAAATATGCGCACATAATTATCATAAGCATGTCTCGCGACGTAGGGTAAGTCGAGCTGCGAATCCCTGCGGGGCCCGTGCGAGCTTGCCTAAAATCAGGTCATTGAGACTCGCTTTAGCTAAACTATTCAAGATAGCGCGTTTAAAGAACGAGGGTAAGCACGACGTAAAAAAAAAAAAAAAAAAAGAGGTGCAACACGAGGACTTCCCAGGAGGTCACCCATCCTAGTACTACTCTCGCCCAAGCACGCTTAACTGCGGAGTTCTGATGGGATCCGGTGCATTAGTGCTGGTATGATCGCACCTATTAAAATATGCGCACATAATTATCATAAGCATGTCTCGCGACGTAGGGTAAGTCGAGCTGCGAATCCCTGCGGGGCCCGTGCGAGCTTGCCTAAAATCAGGTCATTGAGACTCGCTTTAGCTAAACTATTCAAGATAGCGTCGTTTAAAGAACGAGGGTAAGCACGACGTAAAAAAAAAAAAAAAAAGAGGTGCAACACGAGGACTTCCCAGGAGGTCACCCATCCTAGTACTACTCTCGCCCAAGCACGCTTAACTGCGGAGTTCTGATGGGATCCGGTGCATTAGTGCTGGTATGATCGCACCTATTAAAATATGCGCACATAATTATCATATGCATGTCTCGCGACGTAGGGTAAGTCGAGCTGCGAATCCCTGCGGGGCCCGTGCGAGCTTGCCTAAAATCAGGTCATTGAGACTCGCTTTAGCTAAACTATTCAAGATAGCGTCGTTTAAAGAACGAGGGTAAGCACGACGTAAAAAAAAAAAAAAAAAAGAGGTGCAACACGAGGACTTCCCAGGAGGTCACCCATCCTAGTACTACTCTCGCCCAAGCACGCTTAACTGCGGAGTTCTGATGGGATCCGGTGCATTAGTGCTGGTATGATCGCACCTATTAAAATATGCGCACATAATTATCATATGCATGTCTCGCGACGTAGGGTAAGTCGAGCTGCGAATCCCTGCGGGGCCCGTGCGAGCTTGCCTAAAATCAGGTCATTGAGACTCGCTTTAGCTAAACTATTCAAGATAGCGCCGTTTAAAGAACGAGGGTAAGCACGACGTAAAAAAAAAAAAAAAAAAAAGAGGTGCAACACGAGGACTTCCCAGGAGGTCACCCATCCTAGTACTACTCTCGCCCAAGCACGCTTAACTGCGGAGTTCTGATGGGATCCGGTGCATTAGTGCTGGTATGATCGCACCTATTAAATATGCGCACATAATTATCATATGCATGTCTCGCGACGTAGGGTAAGTCGAGCTGCGAATCCCTGCGGGGCCCGTGCGAGCTTGCCTAAAATCAGGTCATTGAGACTCGCTTTAGCTAAACTATTCAAGATAGCGCGTTTAAAGAACGAGGGTAAGCACGACGTAAAAAAAAAAAAAAAAGAGGTGCAACACGAGGACTTCCCAGGAGGTCACCCATCCTAGTACTACTCTCGCCCAAGCACGCTTAACTGCGGAGTTCTGATGGGATCCGGTGCATTAGTGCTGGTATGATCGCACCTATTAAAATATGCGCACATAATTATCATATGCATGTCTCGCGACGTAGGGTAAGTCGAGCTGCGAATCCCTGCGGGGCCCGTGCGAGCTTGCCTAAAATCAGGTCATTGAGACTCGCTTTAGCTAAACTATTCAAGATAGCGCGTTTAAAGAACGAGGGTAAGCACGACGTAAAAAAAAAAAAAAAAGAGGTGCAACACGAGGACTTCCCAGGAGGTCACCCATCCTAGTACTACTCTCGCCCAAGCACGCTTAACTGCGGAGTTCTGATGGGATCCGGTGCATTAGTGCTGGTATGATCGCACCTATTAAAATATGCGCACATAATTATCATATGCATGTCTCGCGACGTAGGGTAAGTCGAGCTGCGAATCCCTGCGGGGCCCGTGCGAGCTTGCCTAAAATCAGGTCATTGAGACTCGCTTTAGCTAAACTATTCAAGATAGCGTGTTTAAAGAACGAGGGTAAGCACGACGTAAAAAAAAAAAAAAAAAGAGGTGCAACACGAGGACTTCCCAGGAGGTCACCCATCCTAGTACTACTCTCGCCCAAGCACGCTTAACTGCGGAGTTCTGATGGGATCCGGTGCATTAGTGCTGGTATGATCGCACCTATTAAAATATGCGCACATAATTATCATATGCATGTCTCGCGACGTAGGGTAAGTCGAGCTGCGAATCCCTGCGGGGCCCGTGCGAGCTTGCCTAAAATCAGGTCATTGAGACTCGCTTTAGCTAAACTATTCAAGATAGCGTCGTTTAAAGAACGAGGGTAAGCACGACGTAAAAAAAAAAAAAAAAGAGGTGCAACACGAGGACTTCCCAGGAGGTCACCCATCCTAGTACTACTCTCGCCCAAGCACGCTTAACTGCGGAGTTCTGATGGGATCCGGTGCATTAGTGCTGGTATGATCGCACCTATTAAATATGCGCACATAATTATCATATGCATGTCTCGCGACGTAGGGTAAGTCGAGCTGCGAATCCCTGCGGGGCCCGTGCGAGCTTGCCTAAAATCAGGTCATTGAGACTCGCTTTAGCTAAACTATTCAAGATAGCGCGTTTAAAGAACGAGGGTAAGCACGACGTAAAAAAAAAAAAAAAAAAGAGGTGCAACACGAGGACTTCCCAGGAGGTCACCCATCCTAGTACTACTCTCGCCCAAGCACGCTTAACTGCGGAGTTCTGATGGGATCCGGTGCATTAGTGCTGGTATGATCGCACCTATTAAAATATGCGCACATAATTATCATATGCATGTCTCGCGACGTAGGGTAAGTCGAGCTGCGAATCCCTGCGGGGCCCGTGCGAGCTTGCCTAAAATCAGGTCATTGAGACTCGCTTTAGCTAAACTATTCAAGATAGCGCGTTTAAAGAACGAGGGTAAGCACGACGTAAAAAAAAAAAAAAAAAGAGGTGCAACACGAGGACTTCCCAGGAGGTCACCCATCCTAGTACTACTCTCGCCCAAGCACGCTTAACTGCGGAGTTCTGATGGGATCCGGTGCATTAGTGCTGGTATGATCGCACCTATTAAAATATGCGCACATAATTATCATATGCATGTCTCGCGACGTAGGGTAAGTCGAGCTGCGAATCCCTGCGGGGCCCGTGCGAGCTTGCCTAAAATCAGGTCATTGAGACTCGCTTTAGCTAAACTATTCAAGATAGCGTCGTTTAAAGAACGAGGGTAAGCACGACGTAAAAAAAAAAAAAAAGAGGTGCAACACGAGGACTTCCCAGGAGGTCACCCATCCTAGTACTACTCTCGCCCAAGCACGCTTAACTGCGGAGTTCTGATGGGATCCGGTGCATTAGTGCTGGTATGATCGCACCTATTAAAATATGCGCACATAATTATCATAGCATGTCTCGCGACGTAGGGTAAGTCGAGCTGCGAATCCCTGCGGGGCCCGTGCGAGCTTGCCTAAAATCAGGTCATTGAGACTCGCTTTAGCTAAACTATTCAAGATAGCGCGTTTAAAGAACGAGGGTAAGCACGACGTAAAAAAAAAAAAAAAAAAGAGGTGCAACACGAGGACTTCCCAGGAGGTCACCCATCCTAGTACTACTCTCGCCCAAGCACGCTTAACTGCGGAGTTCTGATGGGATCCGGTGCATTAGTGCTGGTATGATCGCACCTATTAAAATATGCGCACATAATTATCATATGCATGTCTCGCGACGTAGGGTAAGTCGAGCTGCGAATCCCTGCGGGGCCCGTGCGAGCTTGCCTAAAATCAGGTCATTGAGACTCGCTTTAGCTAAACTATTCAAGATAGCGCGTTTAAAGAACGAGGGTAAGCACGACGTAAAAAAAAAAAAAAAAAAGAGGTGCAACACGAGGACTTCCCAGGAGGTCACCCATCCTAGTACTACTCTCGCCCAAGCACGCTTAACTGCGGAGTTCTGATGGGATCCGGTGCATTAGTGCTGGTATGATCGCACCTATTAAAATATGCGCACATAATTATCATATGCATGTCTCGCGACGTAGGGTAAGTCGAGCTGCGAATCCCTGCGGGGCCCGTGCGAGCTTGCCTAAAATCAGGTCATTGAGACTCGCTTTAGCTAAACTATTCAAGATAGCGCCGTTTAAAGAACGAGGGTAAGCACGACGTAAAAAAAAAAAAAAAAAAAGAGGTGCAACACGAGGACTTCCCAGGAGGTCACCCATCCTAGTACTACTCTCGCCCAAGCACGCTTAACTGCGGAGTTCTGATGGGATCCGGTGCATTAGTGCTGGTATGATCGCACCTATTAAAATATGCGCACATAATTATCATATGCATGTCTCGCGACGTAGGGTAAGTCGAGCTGCGAATCCCTGCGGGGCCCGTGCGAGCTTGCCTAAAATCAGGTCATTGAGACTCGCTTTAGCTAAACTATTCAAGATAGCGTCGTTTAAAGAACGAGGGTAAGCACGACGTAAAAAAAAAAAAAAAAAGAGGTGCAACACGAGGACTTCCCAGGAGGTCACCCATCCTAGTACTACTCTCGCCCAAGCACGCTTAACTGCGGAGTTCTGATGGGATCCGGTGCATTAGTGCTGGTATGATCGCACCTATTAAAATATGCGCACATAATTATCATATGCATGTCTCGCGACGTAGGGTAAGTCGAGCTGCGAATCCCTGCGGGGCCCGTGCGAGCTTGCCTAAAATCAGGTCATTGAGACTCGCTTTAGCTAAACTATTCAAGATAGCGCGTTTAAAGAACGAGGGTAAGCACGACGTAAAAAAAAAAAAAAAAAGAGGTGCAACACGAGGACTTCCCAGGAGGTCACCCATCCTAGTACTACTCTCGCCCAAGCACGCTTAACTGCGGAGTTCTGATGGGATCCGGTGCATTAGTGCTGGTATGATCGCACCTATTAAAATATGCGCACATAATTATCATATGCATGTCTCGCGACGTAGGGTAAGTCGAGCTGCGAATCCCTGCGGGGCCCGTGCGAGCTTGCCTAAAATCAGGTCATTGAGACTCGCTTTAGCTAAACTATTCAAGATAGCGCGTTTAAAGAACGAGGGTAAGCACGACGTAAAAAAAAAAAAAAAAAAAGAGGTGCAACACGAGGACTTCCCAGGAGGTCACCCATCCTAGTACTACTCTCGCCCAAGCACGCTTAACTGCGGAGTTCTGATGGGATCCGGTGCATTAGTGCTGGTATGATCGCACCTATTAAAATATGCGCACATAATTATCATATGCATGTCTCGCGACGTAGGGTAAGTCGAGCTGCGAATCCCTGCGGGGCCCGTGCGAGCTTGCCTAAAATCAGGTCATTGAGACTCGCTTTAGCTAAACTATTCAAGATAGCGCGTTTAAAGAACGAGGGTAAGCACGACGTAAAAAAAAAAAAAAAAAAGAGGTGCAACACGAGGACTTCCCAGGAGGTCACCCATCCTAGTACTACTCTCGCCCAAGCACGCTTAACTGCGGAGTTCTGATGGGATCCGGTGCATTAGTGCTGGTATGATCGCACCTATTAAAATATGCGCACATAATTATCATATGCATGTCTCGCGACGTAGGGTAAGTCGAGCTGCGAATCCCTGCGGGGCCCGTGCGAGCTTGCCTAAAATCAGGTCATTGAGACTCGCTTTAGCTAAACTATTCAAGATAGCGCCGTTTAAAGAACGAGGGTAAGCACGACGTAAAAAAAAAAAAAAAAAAAAGAGGTGCAACACGAGGACTTCCCAGGAGGTCACCCATCCTAGTACTACTCTCGCCCAAGCACGCTTAACTGCGGAGTTCTGATGGGATCCGGTGCATTAGTGCTGGTATGATCGCACCTATTAAAATATGCGCACATAATTATCATATGCATGTCTCGCGACGTAGGGTAAGTCGAGCTGCGAATCCCTGCGGGGCCCGTGCGAGCTTGCCTAAAATCAGGTCATTGAGACTCGCTTTAGCTAAACTATTCAAGATAGCGCGTTTAAAAACGAGGGTAAGCACGACGTAAAAAAAAAAAAAAAAAAAGAGGTGCAACACGAGGACTTCCCAGGAGGTCACCCATCCTAGTACTACTCTCGCCCAAGCACGCTTAACTGCGGAGTTCTGATGGGATCCGGTGCATTAGTGCTGGTATGATCGCACCTATTAAAATATGCGCACATAATTATCATATGCATGTCTCGCGACGTAGGGTAAGTCGAGCTGCGAATCCCTGCGGGGCCCGTGCGAGCTTGCCTAAAATCAGGTCATTGAGACTCGCTTTAGCTAAACTATTCAAGATAGCGCGTTTAAAGAACGAGGGTAAGCACGACGTAAAAAAAAAAAAAAAAAAGAGGTGCAACACGAGGACTTCCCAGGAGGTCACCCATCCTAGTACTACTCTCGCCCAAGCACGCTTAACTGCGGAGTTCTGATGGGATCCGGTGCATTAGTGCTGGTATGATCGCACCTATTAAAATATGCGCACATAATTATCATATGCATGTCTCGCGACGTAGGGTAAGTCGAGCTGCGAATCCCTGCGGGGCCCGTGCGAGCTTGCCTAAAATCAGGTCATTGAGACTCGCTTTAGCTAAACTATTCAAGATAGCGCCGTTTAAAGAACGAGGGTAAGCACGACGTAAAAAAAAAAAAAAAAAAGAGGTGCAACACGAGGACTTCCCAGGAGGTCACCCATCCTAGTACTACTCTCGCCCAAGCACGCTTAACTGCGGAGTTCTGATGGGATCCGGTGCATTAGTGCTGGTATGATCGCACCTATTAAAATATGCGCACATAATTATCATATGCATGTCTCGCGACGTAGGGTAAGTCGAGCTGCGAATCCCTGCGGGGCCCGTGCGAGCTTGCCTAAAATCAGGTCATTGAGACTCGCTTTAGCTAAACTATTCAAGATAGCGCCGTTTAAAGAACGAGGGTAAGCACGACGTAAAAAAAAAAAAAAAAAAGAGGTGCAACACGAGGACTTCCCAGGAGGTCACCCATCCTAGTACTACTCTCGCCCAAGCACGCTTAACTGCGGAGTTCTGATGGGATCCGGTGCATTAGTGCTGGTATGATCGCACCTATTAAAATATGCGCACATAATTATCATATGCATGTCTCGCGACGTAGGGTAAGTCGAGCTGCGAATCCCTGCGGGGCCCGTGCGAGCTTGCCTAAAATCAGGTCATTGAGACTCGCTTTAGCTAAACTATTCAAGATAGCGCGTTTAAAGAACGAGGGTAAGCACGACGTAAAAAAAAAAAAAAAAAAGAGGTGCAACACGAGGACTTCCCAGGAGGTCACCCATCCTAGTACTACTCTCGCCCAAGCACGCTTAACTGCGGAGTTCTGATGGGATCCGGTGCATTAGTGCTGGTATGATCGCACCTATTAAAATATGCGCACATAATTATCATATGCATGTCTCGCGACGTAGGGTAAGTCGAGCTGCGAATCCCTGCGGGGCCCGTGCGAGCTTGCCTAAAATCAGGTCATTGAGACTCGCTTTAGCTAAACTATTCAAGATAGCGCGTTTAAAGAACGAGGGTAAGCACGACGTAAAAAAAAAAAAAAAAAAGAGGTGCAACACGAGGACTTCCCAGGAGGTCACCCATCCTAGTACTACTCTCGCCCAAGCACGCTTAACTGCGGAGTTCTGATGGGATCCGGTGCATTAGTGCTGGTATGATCGCACCTATTAAAATATGCGCACATAATTATCATATGCATGTCTCGCGACGTAGGGTAAGTCGAGCTGCGAATCCCTGCGGGGCCCGTGCGAGCTTGCCTAAAATCAGGTCATTGAGACTCGCTTTAGCTAAACTATTCAAGATAGCGCGTTTAAAGAACGAGGGTAAGCACGACGTAAAAAAAAAAAAAAAAAGAGGTGCAACACGAGGACTTCCCAGGAGGTCACCCATCCTAGTACTACTCTCGCCCAAGCACGCTTAACTGCGGAGTTCTGATGGGATCCGGTGCATTAGTGCTGGTATGATCGCACCTATTAAAATATGCGCACATAATTATCATATGCATGTCTCGCGACGTAGGGTAAGTCGAGCTGCGAATCCCTGCGGGGCCCGTGCGAGCTTGCCTAAAATCAGGTCATTGAGACTCGCTTTAGCTAAACTATTCAAGATAGCGCGTTTAAAGAACGAGGGTAAGCACGACGTAAAAAAAAAAAAAAAAAGAGGTGCAACACGAGGACTTCCCAGGAGGTCACCCATCCTAGTACTACTCTCGCCCAAGCACGCTTAACTGCGGAGTTCTGATGGGATCCGGTGCATTAGTGCTGGTATGATCGCACCTATTAAAATATGCGCACATAATTATCATATGCATGTCTCGCGACGTAGGGTAAGTCGAGCTGCGAATCCCTGCGGGGCCCGTGCGAGCTTGCCTAAAATCAGGTCATTGAGACTCGCTTTAGCTAAACTATTCAAGATAGCGCCGTTTAAAGAACGAGGGTAAGCACGACGTAAAAAAAAAAAAAAAAAAGAGGTGCAACACGAGGACTTCCCAGGAGGTCACCCATCCTAGTACTACTCTCGCCCAAGCACGCTTAACTGCGGAGTTCTGATGGGATCCGGTGCATTAGTGCTGGTATGATCGCACCTATTAAAATATGCGCACATAATTATCATATGCATGTCTCGCGACGTAGGGTAAGTCGAGCTGCGAATCCCTGCGGGGCCCGTGCGAGCTTGCCTAAAATAGGTCATTGAGACTCGCTTTAGCTAAACTATTCAAGATAGCGCGTTTAAAGAACGAGGGTAAGCACGACGTAAAAAAAAAAAAAAAGAGGTGCAACACGAGGACTTCCCAGGAGGTCACCCATCCTAGTACTACTCTCGCCCAAGCACGCTTAACTGCGGAGTTCTGATGGGATCCGGTGCATTAGTGCTGGTATGATCGCACCTATTAAAATATGCGCACATAATTATCATATGCATGTCTCGCGACGTAGGGTAAGTCGAGCTGCGAATCCCTGCGGGGCCCGTGCGAGCTTGCCTAAAATCAGGTCATTGAGACTCGCTTTAGCTAAACTATTCAAGATAGCGCGTTTAAAGAACGAGGGTAAGCACGACGTAAAAAAAAAAAAAAAAAAGAGGTGCAACACGAGGACTTCCCAGGAGGTCACCCATCCTAGTACTACTCTCGCCCAAGCACGCTTAACTGCGGAGTTCTGATGGGATCCGGTGCATTAGTGCTGGTATGATCGCACCTATTAAAATATGCGCACATAATTATCATATGCATGTCTCGCGACGTAGGGTAAGTCGAGCTGCGAATCCCTGCGGGGCCCGTGCGAGCTTGCCTAAAATCAGGTCATTGAGACTCGCTTTAGCTAAACTATTCAAGATAGCGCCGTTTAAAGAACGAGGGTAAGCACGACGTAAAAAAAAAAAAAAAAAAAGAGGTGCAACACGAGGACTTCCCAGGAGGTCACCCATCCTAGTACTACTCTCGCCCAAGCACGCTTAACTGCGGAGTTCTGATGGGATCCGGTGCATTAGTGCTGGTATGATCGCACCTATTAAAATATGCGCACATAATTATCATATGCATGTCTCGTGACGTAGGGTAAGTCGAGCTGCGAATCCCTGCGGGGCCCGTGCGAGCTTGCCTAAAATCAGGTCATTGAGACTCGCTTTAGCTAAACTATCAAGATAGCGCGTTTAAAGAACGAGGGTAAGCACGACGTAAAAAAAAAAAAAAAAAGAGGTGCAACACGAGGACTTCCCAGGAGGTCACCCATCCTAGTACTACTCTCGCCCAAGCACGCTTAACTGCGGAGTTCTGATGGGATCCGGTGCATTAGTGCTGGTATGATCGCACCTATTAAAATATGCGCACATAATTATCATATGCATGTCTCGCGACGTAGGGTAAGTCGAGTGCG
This sequence comes from Arachis hypogaea, assembly GCF_003086295.3. NCBI lineage: Eukaryota > Viridiplantae > Streptophyta > Magnoliopsida > Fabales > Fabaceae > Arachis > Arachis hypogaea. The sequence continues at coordinate 40,443,454 of NC_092041.1, read as the reverse complement.
AATCCCTGCGGGGCCCGTGCGAGCTTGCCTAAAATCAGGTCATTGAGACTCGCTTTAGCTAAACTATTCAAGATAGCGCGTTTAAAGAACGAGGGTAAGCACGACGTAAAAAAAAAAAAAAAAAAGAGGTGCAACACGAGGACTTCCCAGGAGGTCACCCATCCTAGTACTACTCTCGCCCAAGCACGCTTAACTGCGGAGTTCTGATGGGATCCGGTGCATTAGTGCTGGTATGATCGCACCTATTAAAATATGCGCACATAATTATCATATGCATGTCTCGCGACGTAGGGTAAGTCGAGCTGCGAATCCCTGCGGGGCCCGTGCGAGCTTGCCTAAAATCAGGTCATTGAGACTCGCTTTAGCTAAACTATGCAAGATAGCGCCGTTTAAAGAACGAGGGTAAGCACGACGTAAAAAAAAAAAAAAAAAAAGAGGTGCAACACGAGGACTTCCCAGGAGGTACCCATCCTAGTACTACTCTCGCCCAAGCACGCTTAACTGCGGAGTTCTGATGGGATCCGGTGCATTAGTGCTGGTATGATCGCACCTATTAAAATATGCGCACATAATTATCATATGCATGTCTCGTGACGTAGGGTAAGTCGAGCTGCGAATCCCTGCGGGGCCCGTGCGAGCTTGCCTAAAATCAGGTCATTGAGACTCGCTTTAGCTAAACTATCAAGATAGCGCCGTTTAAAGAACGAGGGTAAGCACGACGTAAAAAAAAAAAAAAGAGGTGCAACACGAGGACTTAGGAGGTCACCCATCCTAGTATACTCTCGCCCAAGCACGCTTAACTGCGGAGTTCTGATGGGATCCGTGCATTAGTGCTGGTATGATCGCACCTATTAAAATATGCGCACATAATTATCATATGCATGTCTCGCGACGTAGGGTAAGTCGAGCTGCGAATCCCTGCGGGGCCCGTGCGAGCTTGCCTAAAATCAGGTCATTGAGACTCGCTTTAGCTAAACTATTCAAGATAGCGCCGTTTAAAGAACGAGGGTAAGTACGTCGTAAAAAAAAAAAAAAAAAAAAAAAAAAAAAAAAAAAAAAAAAAAAAAAAAAAGAGGTGCAACACGAGGACTTCCCAGGAGGTCACCCATCCTAGTACTACTCTCGCCCAAGCACGCTTAACTGCGGAGTTCTGATGGGATCCGTTGCATTAGTGCTGGTATGATCACACCTATTAAAATATGCGCACATAATTATCATATGCATGTCTCGCGACGTAGGGTAAGTCGAGCTGCGAATCCCTGCGGGGCCCGTGCGAGCTTGCCTAAAATCAGGTCATTGAGACTCGCTTTAGCTAAACTATTCAAGATAGCGCCGTTTAAAGAACGAGGGTAAGCACGACGTAAAAAAAAAAAAAAAAAAGAGGTGCAACACGAGGACTTCCCAGGAGGTCACCCATCCTAGTACTACTCTCGCCCAAGCACGCTTAACTGCGGAGTTCTGATGGGATCCGTGCATTAGTGCTGGTATGATCGCACCTATTAAATATGCGCACATAATTATCATATGCATGTCTCGTGACGTAGGTAAGTCGAGCGCGAATCCCTGCGGGGCCCGTGCGAGCTTGCCTAAGATCAGTCATTGAGACTCGCTTTAGCTAAACTATGCAAGATAGCGCCGTTTAAAGAAGAGGGTAAGCACGACGTAAAAAAAAAAAAAAAAAAAGAGGTGCAACACGAGGACTTCCCAGGAGGTACCCATCCTAGTACTACTCTCGCCCAAGCATGCTTAACTGCGGAGTTCTGATGGGATCCGGTGCATTAGTGCTGGTATGATCGCACCTATTAAAATATGCGCACATAATTATCATATGCATGTCTCGTGACGTAGGGTAAGTCGAGCTGCGAATCCCTGCGGGGCCCGTGCGAGCTTGCCTAAAATCAGGTCATTGAGACTCGCTTTAGCTAAACTATGCAAGATAGCGCCGTTTAAAGAACGAGGGTAAGCACGACGTAAAAAAAAAAAAAGAGGTGCAACACGAGGACTTAGAAGGTCACCCATCCTAGTATTACTCTCGCCCAAGCACGCTTAACTGCGGGTTCTGATGGGATCCGTGCATTAGTGCTGGTATGATCGCACCTAGTAAAATATGCGCACATAATTATCATATGCATGTCTCGCGACGTAGGGTAAGTCGAGCTGCGAATCCCTGCGGGGCCCGTGCGAGCTTGCCTAAAATCAGGTCATTGAGACTCGCTTTAGCTAAACTATTCAAGATAGCGCCGTTTAAAGAACGAGGGTAAGTACGTCGTAAAAAAAAAAAAAAAAAAGAGGTGCAACACGAGGACTTCCGAGGAGGTCACCCATCCTAGTACTACTCTCGCCCAAGCACGCTTAACTGCGGAGTTCTGATGGGATCCGTTGCATTAGTGCTGGTATGATCACACCTATTAAAATATGCGCACATAATTATCATATGCATGTCTCGCGACGTAGGGTAAGTCGAGCTGCGAATCCCTGCGGGGCCCGTGCGAGCTTGCCTAAAATCAGGTCATTGAGACTCGCTTTAGCTAAACTATTCAAGATAGCGCCGTTTAAAGAACGAGGGTAAGCACAACGTAAAAAAAAAAAAAAAAAAAAAGAGATGCAACACGAGGACTTCCCAGGAGGTCACCCATCCTAGTACTACTCTCACCCAAGGACGCTTAACTGCGGAGTTCTGATGGGATCCGTTGCATTAGTGCTGGTATGATCGCACCTAGTAAAATATGCGCACATAATTATCATATGCATGTCTCGCGACGTAGGGTAAGTCGAGCTGCGAATCCCTGCGGGGCCCGTGCGAACTTGCCTAAAATGAGGTCATTGAGACTCGCTTTAGCTAAACTATTCAAGATAGCGCCGTTTAAAGAACGAGGGTAAGCAAGACGTAAAAAAAAAAAAAAAAAAAAAAAAAAAAAAAAAAAAAAAAAAAAAAAAGAGGTGCAACACGAGGACTTCCCAGGAGGTCACCCATCCTAGTACTACTCTCGCTCAAGGACGCTTAACTGCGGAGTTCTGATGGGATCCGGTGCATTAGTGCTGGTATGATCGCACCTATTAAAATATGCGCACATAATTATCATATGCATGTCTCGTGACGTATGGTAAGTCGAGCTGCGAATCCCTGCAGGGCCCATGCGAGCTTGCCTAAGATCAGGTCATTGAGACTCGCTTTAGCTAAACTATGCAAGATAGCGCCGTTTAAAGAACGAGGGTAAGCACGACGTAAAAAAAAAAAAAAGGTGCAACACGAGGACTTCCCAGGAGGTCACCCATCCTAGTACTACTCTGGCCCAAGGATGCTTAACTGCGGAGTTCTGATGGGATCCGGTGCATTAGTGCTGGTATGATCGCACCTATTAAAATATGCGCACATAATTATCATATGCATGTCTCGTGACGTAGGGTAAGTCGAGCTGCGAATCCCTTCGGGGCCCGTGCGAGCTTGCCTAAAATCAGGTCATTGAGACTCGCTTTAGCTAAATTATTCAAGATAGCTGATGACAAGTCATCCTAGCCTATTTTAACTAGTCTCTTTCTTTTGTTTTCATTAGAATTATGCACTTTCTTGAGCTACAAGCAAGCTAATTGAGTAGATTTTCATGTTTCCCTTGATTGAACCAACCATATATGAATTTATGCCATTTCATGAGGTTTTATGCTATATTTGTTGCATATTATGAAAGAATGAATATCTCATGATTTTGAGCATAGCTTTGATGAGTTTGGTTGATTAATGATAGGTGAAGAAAGCTTGGAGAAAAGTTGAAGCAAAGAGGAATGGCTAGGAGTGAAGAGAGGACAATGGAATAAGTGAAATTGAACCAGGAAGCAAGAAGTTAGCCCCAACGTTAGCCCCCTAACTTGGAGGCTAACGTTGGAACTTGAAATTTCCTCCCTGGCCATCCCACGTTTGCGCCAACGTTAGCCCCCTAACTTGGAGGCTAACGTTGGCACATGAATTCCTCCCTGGCCATCCAATGTTTGCGCCAACGTTAGCCCCTAACTTGGAGGCTAACGTTGGCACATGAAAACATAAGGGAGAAGGGCCAACGTTTGCGCCAACGTTAGCCCCCTAACTTGGAGGCTAACGTTGGCACATGAAAACATAAGGGAGAGGGGCCAACGTTTGCGCCAACGTTAGCCCCCTAACTTGGAGGCTAACGTTGGCACCACAAGCACACTAGACAAGGCCAACGTTAGGGTCAAAGTTAGACCCCTAACGTTGGCACCAACGTGCATACCAGAAAAATGTGTTTGCTGCTATGAAAAGTTGGAGCCAAAGTTAGACCCCTAACTTTGGCTCAAACTTTTGGTCCAACTTTTGCTAACCTCAAACCCGGTTCAATTGGTTCACTTTGGTTCTTCTTCAAACTTCAAGAGCAATCAACCAAGGCCTCTTTCAACCCAATTCCACCAAGAGCAAAGGCCCAACTCAAGGCTTGAAGATCATTTGAAGAAAGTGTATAAATAGGATAGAATTCAAGTTCTTCGGGGAGCTTTCCTTTTAGAATTTTCATAATAGTTTTCGGAGAGCTTTTGAACTTGAGTGAACTTTAATTTCTTTGTTTTCATTGCTTTCAATTTCATTTACACTTGTCTTGGATCTTGGATTGGAGAATTGAAGAAATTCTGTTTCAATCTCAATCTTGGATCTCTCTGTTTCTTTACTGTTAATTGAATTTAATTTTCTGTTAATTGCTCCTCATCTCTTTTCTTTGCAATTTACATTCTCCTTGCAAATTGTTCTTGTTGGATCTAGGAAGGCATTGAGATCTAGACTTGGTTTTCTAGTCTCTGGGTCCTGAGATCTGAATTTCCCATTTCACTTCTCTGTTTACTGCTTTCTATGTTCATTTACTTTTCTGCTTCATATCCGGTTCAATCCCAATTCCCTTTCCCTCTTCTGTTTAATGCAATTTAACTTTTCCTTGTTTAATTTCTGCAAATCCACGTCCCAATCCCATTTACATTTCAAGCAATTTACATTCCTTGCACTTTAAGATTCCGCAATTTACATTTCTTGCACTCTAAGTTTCTGCCATTTAATTTCTTGTTCCTTAAGATTCAGCAATTTAATTTCCTGCCCTCTTTACTTTCATGCCATTTACATTCTGCAAATCACAAATCACCCAACCAACACTCGATTCGCTTGACTAAATCAACCACTAAACTAAAATTGCTCAATCCTTCAATCCCTGTGGGATCGATCTCACTCCCGTGAGTTTTTATTACTTGATGCGACCCGGTACACTTGCCGGTTAGATTTGTGTGTTTTGGGAGAGATTTATTTTCCTCCAAAATATCTCATCAAGTTTTTGGCGCCGTTGCCGGGGATTGATTAGATTGACAATGATTAAGTGAGGTGGTGATCTAGATCAAGCACTTTTTCTTTAATTTTGATTAACCCACTAACTGTTTGATTTTTTGCTTAAACTAACTAACACTTCAATCTGGCAGTAAATTGAAGTGTCACTGGTTTTGTGCATTCCTCATGCTCTGCTTGTATGTCAGGTACAAGAAGAACCATACCCAGTTTTCATGAACAAGACGAAAGAGCTCTCAGGAGGTTAAGAAGAGCTGAAAGAGGGAAAAATATTATTGGAGAAGAGGAATCAGACGAAGAATTCCAAGAGATGGAGGAACATTTAACCAATCCACCAGGTGGAGAAGACAACAACAATGGCAACCCATCCCAGAGGAGAGTTTTGGCTTCCTATACCTTTGCAAATCCTAGACATTGTGGGAGCAGCATCTTGGCTCCAAATGTCAATGCCAACAATTTTGAACTCAAGCCACAACTCATCACTTTGGTTCAGAACAATTACTCTTTTGGTGGAGGACCACTTGAGGACCCACATCAACATTTATCCACTTTCTTGAGGATATGCAACACTGTCAAAACTAATGGAGTGCCCCCTGACAGTTACAAACTGATGCTATTCCCATTTTCTCTCAGGGACAAGGCCACTCAATGGTTGGAATCGTTTCCAAGGGACAGCATTAACAACTGGGATGATTTGGTAACTAAATTCCTTGCCAAATTCTATCCACCTCAGAGGATTATAAGGTTAAAGGCTGAGGTACAAACATTTACACAAATGGAGGCCGAACCTATCTATGAGGCATGGGAGAGGTACAAGGCTCTGATCAGGAAATGTCCCCCTGCCATGTTTAATGAGTGGGAGAAGCTTCAAAACTTCTATGAAGGCTTGACACTGAAATCTCAGGAAGCTTTGGATCATTCAGCTGGAGGGTCCTTGCAACTCATGAAAACTGCAGAAGAGGCTCAAGAACTCATTGATATGGTGTCCAACAACCAATATTTCTTTGCTCATCAAAGAGGCCGCCAACCATCACAAAGGAGAGGAGTAATGGAGCTAGAAGGAGTGGATTCAATCCTAGCTCAAAACAAGATGATGCAGCAGCAAATTCAGCAACAATTTGAGCAAATGGCCAAGAGAATTGATAGTCTCCAAGTTGCAGCAGTTAACACTAGCCAACCATCAACCACATGGGGACAGAGTGAAGAAACTCAAGAAGAACAACAAAAAGAGCAAGTACAGTATATGCACAACCAAGGACCAAATGAAGTGTATGGTGATACATACAATCCATCCTGGAAAAACCACCCAAACCTCAGATGGGGAGATAACCATACCCAAAACCAACAACCATGGCAGAGGAACTCAAACCAACACAACCCAAGAAGCAACCAAAATCACAACCAGCAGCAGACTAACCAAAACCCCTACAGAAAACCTCAAAACAACTACCCCAACATCAACCAATACCAATCTAATAACCAACCAACCAACCAAAATGCCTACCATCCACCACCCACATCTCATAACCCACCTCAAATATCACCTGAAGCCCAAAGAATCACTCACTTGGAGGCCATGATAGACAAAATGCTGAAACACCAGGAAAAGGTAGCCAAGAATCAGGAAGCCTCCCTGAAGAGCCTAGAGAGACAGATGGGGCAACTCTCCAAGCAAGTATCTATTGAGAGACCCTCAAACTCACTGCCCAATGACACAATTCCAAATCCCAAGGAAGAATGCAAGGCAATACAATTAAGGAGTGGGAGAGCATTGATAAGCAACAATGACACTACAAGGAAGCAAGCAGAGAACATCAAAGAACCAACGGAGGATGAGAAGCAAACAAAAGCAGATGAGGCTAAGGAGCAAGTTGTGATGCCAAACAAAGACACTGAAAAACTCAAAGAGAAGGACAACCAGCCACATAGCTCAAAAGAAGTAGCTCAGGGGCAGCAGCAAATAGGAAAAAGCATCACACCTCCACTGCCATATCCCTAGAGGTTCAACAAAGAGGTTAAAGACCAGCATTTTCACAAATTCCTTGAGATCTTTAAGAAGCTAGAAATTAATATCCCCTTTGCTGAAGCACTTGAGCAAATGCCTCTATACTCCAAGTTTCTGAAGGATCTCATCAACAAGAAAAGAAGCTGGGATGAGAAAGAAACCATAATGATTACTGAGGAATGCAGGGCCTTGATTTAAAAGGGGCTTCCTCCCAAGCTTGAGGACCCAGGGAGCTTCCTGTTGCCTTGCACCATTGGGGAATTGACCATCACTAAAGCAAT
>NC_092041.1:40371541-40434842 GCF_003086295.3 Arachis hypogaea | reverse complement strand
TAGGAGGTGACCTCTACGTCGCAATGAGCAGCATATCGATTAATTATGTGGCGCATATTATAATAGGTCGATCATACAGCACTAATGCACCGGATCCCATCAGACTCGCAGTTAACGGGTTGGGCGAGAGTAGTACTAGGATGGGTGACCTCCTGGGAAGTCCTGTGTTGCACCTTTTTTTTTTTTTTTTTTTTTTTTTTTACTCGTGCTTCCCTCGTTCTTTAAACGGTGTATCTTGAATATTTAGCTAAGCGGTCCATGACTTTTTAGAAGCTCGCACGGCCCCGCAGGATTGCAGCTCCTTACCCTACGTCGCAAGACATGCATATGATAATTATGTGCGCATATTATAATAGGTGCGATCATACCGCACTAATGCACCGGATCCATCAGAACTCCGCAGTTAAGCGTGCTTGGGCGAGAGTAGTACTAGGATGGGTGACCTCCTGGGAGTCCTCGTGTTGCACTCTTTTTTTTTTTTTTTTTTTTACGTCGTGCTTACCCTCGTTCTTTAAACGGCGCTATCTTGATAGTTTGTAAAGCGAGTCTCAATGACCTATTTTAGGCAAGTCCACGGGCCCGCAGGATTGCACTCGACTTACCCTACGTCGCGAGACATGCATATGATAATTATGTGCGCATATTTAATAGGTGCGATCATACCAGCATAATGCACCGGATCCCATCAGAACTCCGCAGTTAAGCGTGCTTGGGCGAGAGTAGTACTAGGATGGGTGACCTCCTGGGAAGTCCTCGTGTTGCACCTCTTTTTTTTTTTTTTTTTTTTTTTTTACGTCGTGCTTACCTCGTTCTTAAACGGCGCTATCTTGCACAGTTTAGTTAAAGCGAGTCTCATGACCTGATTTTAGGCAAGCTCCACGGGCCCGCAGGGATTGCAACTCGACTTACCCTACGTCGCGAGACATGCATATGATAATTATGTGCGCATATTTAATAGGTGCGATCATACCAGCACTAATGCACCGATCCATCAGAATCCGCGTTAGCGTGCTTGGGCGAGAGTAGTACTAGGATGGGTGACCTCCTGGGAAGTCCTCGTGTTGCACCTCTTTTTTTTTTTTTTTTTTTTTTTTACGTCGTGCTTACCCTCGTTCTTTAAACGGCGCTATCTTGCACAGTTTGTTAAAGCGAGTCTCAATGACCTGATTTTAGGCAAGCTCCACGGGCCCGCAGGGATTGCAACTCGACTTACCCTACGTCGCGAGACATGCATATGATAATTATGTGCGCATATTTTAATAGGTGCGATCATACCAGCACTAATTCACCGATCCCATCAGAACTCCGCAGTTAAGCGTGCTTGGGCGAGAGTAGTACTAGGATGGGTGACCTCCTGGGAAGTCCTCGTGTTGCACTCTTTTTTTTTTTTTTTTTTTTTTTTTTTTTTTTTTTTTTTACGTCGTGCTTACCCTCGTTCTTTAAACGGCGCTATCTTGAATAGTTTAGCTAAAGCGAGTCTCAATGACCTATTTTAGGCAAGCTCCACGGGCCCCGCAGGGATTGCACTCGACTTACCCTACGTCGCGAGACATGCATATGATAATTATGTGCGCATATTTTAATAGGTGCGATCATACCAGCACTAATGCACCGGATCCCATCAGAACTCCGCAGTTAAGCGTGCTTGGGCGAGAGTAGTACTAGGATGGGTGACCTCCTGGAAGTCCTCGTGTTGCACCTTTTTTTTTTTTTTTTTTTTTTTTACGTCGTGCTTACCCTCGTTCTTTAAACGGCGCTATCTTGAATAGTTTAGCTAAAGCGAGTCTCAATGACCTCATTTTAGGCAAGCTCGCACGGGCCCCGCAGGGATTCGCAGCTCGACTTACCCTACGTCGCAGACATGCATATGATAATTATGTGCGCATATTTTAATAGGTGCGATCATACCAGCACTAATGCACCGGATCCCATCAGAACTCCGCAGTTAAGCGTGCTTGGGCGAGAGTAGTACTAGGATGGGTGACCTCCTGGGAAGTCCTCGTGTTGCACCTCTTTTTTTTTTTTTTTTTTTTTTTTTTTTACGTCGTGCTTACCTCGTTCTTTAAACGGCGCTATCTTGACAGTTTAGTAAAGCGAGTCTCAATGACCTATTTTAGGCAAGCTCGCACGGGCCCCGCAGGGATTGCACTCGACTTACCCTACGTCGCGAGACATGCATATGATAATTATGTGCGCATATTTAATAGGTGCGATCATACCAGCACTAATGCACCGGATCCCATCAGAACTCCGCAGTTAAGCGTGCTTGGGCGAGAGTAGTACTAGGATGGGTGACCTCCTGGGAAGTCCTCGTGTTGCACCTCTTTTTTTTTTTTTTTTTTTTTTTTTTTTACGTCGTGCTTACCCTCGTTCTTTAAACGGCGCTATCTTGCACAGTTTGTTAAAGCGAGTCTCAATGACCTGATTTTAGGCAAGCTCCACGGGCCCCGCAGGGATTTGCACTCGACTTACCCTACGTCGCGAGACATGCATATGATAATTATGTGCGCATATTTTAATAGGTGCGATCATACCAGCACTAATCACCGGATCCCATCAGAACTCCGCAGTTAAGCGTGCTTGGGCGAGAGTAGTACTAGGATGGGTGACCTCCTGGGAAGTCCTCGTGTTGCACCTCTTTTTTTTTTTTTTTTTTTTTTTTTTTACGTCGTGCTTACCCTCGTTCTTTAAACGGCGCTATCTTGAAGTTTAGTAAAGCGAGTCTCAATGACCTATTTTAGGCAAGCTCGCACGGGCCCCGCAGGGATTGCACTCGACTTACCCTACGTCGCAGACATGCATATGATAATTATGTGCGCATATTTAATAGGTGCGATCATACCAGCACTAATGCACCGGATCCCATCAGAACTCCGCAGTTAAGCGTGCTTGGGCGAGAGTAGTACTAGGATGGGTGACTCCTGGAGTCCTCGTGTTGCACCTTTTTTTTTTTTTTTTTTTTTTTTACGTCGTGCTTACCTCGTTCTTTAACGGCGCTATCTTGATAGTTTAGTAAAGCGAGTCTCAATGACTATTTTAGGCAAGCTCCACGGGCCCGCAGGGATTGCACTCGACTTACCCTACGTCGCAGACATGCATATGATAATTATGTGCGCATATTTAATAGGTGCGATCATACCAGCACTAATGCACCGGATCCCATCAGAACTCCGCAGTTAAGCGTGCTTGGCGAGAGTAGTACTAGGATGGGTGACCTCCTGGGAAGTCCTCGTGTTGCACCTCTTTTTTTTTTTTTTTTTTTTTACGTCGTGCTTACCCTCGTTCTTTAAACGGCGCTATCTTGACAGTTTAGTTAAAGCGAGTCTCAATGACCTGATTTTAGGCAAGCTCCACGGGCCCGCAGGGATTTGCACTCGACTTACCCTACGTCGCGAGACATGCATATGATAATTATGTGCGCATATTTTAATAGGTGCGATCATACCAGCACTAATGCACCGGATCCCATCAGAACTCCGCAGTTAAGCGTGCTTGGGCGAGAGTAGTACTAGGATGGGTGACCTCCTGGGAAGTCCTCGTGTTGCACCTCTTTTTTTTTTTTTTTTTTTTTTTTTTTTTTTTTTTACGTCGTGCTTACCCTCGTTCTTTAAACGGCGCTATCTTGACAGTTTGTAAAGCGAGTCTCAATGACCTGATTTTAGGCAAGCTCCACGGGCCCCGCAGGGATTTGCAACTCGACTTACCCTACGTCGCGAGACATGCATATGATAATTATGTGCGCATATTTTAATAGGTGCGATCATACCAGCACTAATCACCGGATCCCATCAGAACTCCGCAGTTAAGCGTGCTTGGGCGAGAGTAGTACTAGGATGGGTGACCTCCTGGGAAGTCCTCGTGTTGCACCTCTTTTTTTTTTTTTTTTTTTTTTTTTTACGTCGTGCTTACCCTCGTTCTTTAAACGGCGCTATCTTGACAGTTTAGTTAAAGCGAGTCTCAATGACCTGATTTTAGGCAAGCTCCACGGGCCCCGCAGGGATTTGCACTCGACTTACCCTACGTCGCGAGACATGCATATGATAATTATGTGCGCATATTTTAATAGGTGCGATCATACCAGCACTAATGCACCGGATCCCATCAGAACTCCGCAGTTAAGCGTGCTTGGGCGAGAGTAGTACTAGGATGGGTGACCTCCTGGGAAGTCCTCGTGTTGCACCTCTTTTTTTTTTTTTTTTTTTTTTTTTTTTACGTCGTGCTTACCCTCGTTCTTTAAACGGCGCTATCTTGAATAGTTTAGCTAAAGCGAGTCTCAATGACCTATTTTAGGCAAGCTCGCACGGGCCCGCAGGGATTCGCAGCTCGACTTACCCTACGTCGCAGACATGCATATGATAATTATGTGCGCATATTTAATAGGTGCGATCATACCAGCACTAATGCACCGGATCCCATCAGAACTCCGCAGTTAAGCGTGCTTGGGCGAGAGTAGTACTAGGATGGGTGACCTCCTGGGAAGTCCTCGTGTTGCACCTCTTTTTTTTTTTTTTTTTTTTTTTACGTCGTGCTTACCCTCGTTCTTTAAACGGCGCTATCTTGAAAGTTTAGTAAAGCGAGTCTCAATGACCTGATTTTAGGCAAGCTCCACGGGCCCCGCAGGGATTTGCAACTCGACTTACCCTACGTCGCGAGACATGCATATGATAATTATGTGCGCATATTTAATAGGTGCGATCATACCAGCACTAATGCACCGGATCCCATCAGAACTCCGCAGTTAAGCGTGCTTGGGCGAGAGTAGTACTAGGATGGGTGACCTCCTGGGAAGTCCTCGTGTTGCACCTCTTTTTTTTTTTTTTTTTTTTTTTACGTCGTGCTTACCCTCGTTCTTTAAACGGCGCTATCTTGAATAGTTTAGTAAAGCGAGTCTCAATGACCTGATTTTAGGCAAGCTCCACGGGCCCCGCAGGGATTGCACTCGACTTACCCTACGTCGCAGACATGCATATGATAATTATGTGCGCATATTTAATAGGTGCGATCATACCAGCACTAATGCACCGGATCCCATCAGAACTCCGCAGTTAAGCGTGCTTGGGCGAGAGTAGTACTAGGATGGGTGACCTCCTGGAAGTCCTCGTGTTGCACCTCTTTTTTTTTTTTTTTTTTTTTTTACGTCGTGCTTACCCTCGTTCTTTAAACGGCGCTATCTTGCACAGTTTAGTTAAAGCGAGTCTCAATGACCTGATTTTAGGCAAGCTCCACGGGCCCCGCAGGGATTTGCAACTCGACTTACCCTACGTCGCGAGACATGCATATGATAATTATGTGCGCATATTTAATAGGTGCGATCATACCAGCACTAATGCACCGGATCCCATCAGAACTCCGCAGTTAAGCGTGCTTGGGCGAGAGTAGTACTAGGATGGGTGACCTCCTGGGAAGTCCTCGTGTTGCACCTCTTTTTTTTTTTTTTTTTTTTTTTTTTACGTCGTGCTTACCCTCGTTCTTTAAACGGCGCTATCTTGAATAGTTTAGCTAAAGCGAGTCTCAATGACCTATTTTAGGCAAGCTCGCACGGGCCCGCAGGGATTCGCAGCTCGACTTACCCTACGTCGCAGACATGCATATGATAATTATGTGCGCATATTTAATAGGTGCGATCATACCAGCACTAATGCACCGGATCCCATCAGAACTCCGCAGTTAAGCGTGCTTGGGCGAGAGTAGTACTAGGATGGGTGACCTCCTGGGAAGTCCTCGTGTTGCACCTCTTTTTTTTTTTTTTTTTTTTTTACGTCGTGCTTACCCTCGTTCTTTAAACGGCGCTATCTTGCACAGTTTGTTAAAGCGAGTCTCAATGACCTGATTTTAGGCAAGCTCCACGGCCCGCAGGATTGCACTCGACTTACCCTACGTCGCGAGACATGCATATGATAATTATGTGCGCATATTTTAATAGGTGGATCATACCAGAACTCCGCAGTTAAGCGTGCTTGGGCGAGAGTAGTACTAGGATGGGTGACTCTGGAATCTCTGTTGCATTTTTTTTTTTTTTTTTTTTTACGTCGTGCTTACCCTCGTTCTTTAAACGGCGCTATCTTGAAGTTTAGTAAAGCGAGTCTCAATGACCTATTTTAGGCAAGCTCCACGGGCCCCGCAGGGATTGCACTCGACTTACCCTACGTCGCGAGACATGCATATGATAATTATGTGCGCATATTTAATAGGTGCGATCATACCAGCACTAATGCACCGGATCCCATCAGAACTCCGCAGTTAAGCGTGCTTGGCGAGAGTAGTACTAGGATGGGTGACCTCCTGGGAAGTCCTCGTGTTGCACCTCTTTTTTTTTTTTTTTTTTTTTTTTACGTCGTGCTTACCCTCGTTCTTTAAACGGCGCTATCTTGAATAGTTTAGCTAAAGCGAGTCTCAATGACCTCATTTTAGGCAAGCTCGCACGGGCCCCGCAGGGATTCGCAGCTCGACTTACCCTACGTCGCGAGACATGCATATGATAATTATGTGCGCATATTTAATAGGTGCGATCATACCAGCACTAATGCACCGGATCCCATCAGAACTCCGCAGTTAAGCGTGCTTGGGCGAGAGTAGTACTAGGATGGGTGACCTCCTGGGAAGTCCTCGTGTTGCACCTCTTTTTTTTTTTTTTTTTTTTTTACGTCGTGCTTACCCTCGTTCTTTAAACGGCGCTATCTTGAAGTTTAGTTAAAGCGAGTCTCAATGACCTGATTTTAGGCAAGCTCCACGGGCCCCGCAGGGATTGCAACTCGACTTACCCTACGTCGCGAGACATGCATATGATAATTATGTGCGCATATTTAATAGGTGCGATCATACCAGCACTAATGCACCGGATCCCATCAGAACTCCGCAGTTAAGCGTGCTTGGGCGAGAGTAGTACTAGGATGGGTGACCTCCTGGGAAGTCCTCGTGTTGCACCTCTTTTTTTTTTTTTTTTTTTTTTTACGTCGTGCTTACCCTCGTTCTTTAAACGGCGCTATCTTGAATAGTTTAGCTAAAGCGAGTCTCAATGACCTGATTTTAGGCAAGCTCGCACGGGCCCCGCAGGGATTCGCACTCGACTTACCCTACGTCGCGAGACATGCATATGATAATTATGTGCGCATATTTAATAGGTGCGATCATACCAGCACTAATGCACCGGATCCCATCAGAACTCCGCAGTTAAGCGTGCTTGGGCGAGAGTAGTACTAGGATGGGTGACCTCCTGGGAAGTCCTCGTGTTGCACCTCTTTTTTTTTTTTTTTTTTTTTTTTTACGTCGTGCTTACCCTCGTTCTTTAAACGGCGCTATCTTGACAGTTTAGTTAAAGCGAGTCTCAATGACCTGATTTTAGGCAAGCTCCACGGGCCCCGCAGGGATTTGCACTCGACTTACCCTACGTCGCGAGACATGCATATGATAATTATGTGCGCATATTTTAATAGGTGCGATCATACCAGCACTAATGCACCGGATCCCATCAGAACTCCGCAGTTAAGCGTGCTTGGGCGAGAGTAGTACTAGGATGGGTGACCTCCTGGGAAGTCCTCGTGTTGCACCTCTTTTTTTTTTTTTTTTTTTTTTTTTTACGTCGTGCTTACCCTCGTTCTTTAAACGGCGCTATCTTGAATAGTTTAGCTAAAGCGAGTCTCAATGACCTCATTTTAGGCAAGCTCGCACGGGCCCCGCAGGGATTCGCAGCTCGACTTACCCTACGTCGCAAGACATGCATATGATAATTATGTGCGCATATTTAATAGGTGCGATCATACCAGCACTAATGCACCGGATCCCATCAGAACTCCGCAGTTAAGCGTGCTTGGGCGAGAGTAGTACTAGGATGGGTGACCTCCTGGGAAGTCCTCGTGTTGCACCTCTTTTTTTTTTTTTTTTTTTTTTACGTCGTGCTTACCCTCGTTCTTTAAACGGCGCTATCTTGAATAGTTTAGCTAAAGCGAGTCTCAATGACCTGATTTTAGGCAAGCTCGCACGGGCCCCGCAGGGATTGCAACTCGACTTACCCTACGTCGCGAGACATGCATATGATAATTATGTGCGCATATTTTAATAGGTGCGATCATACCAGCACTAATGCACCGGATCCCATCAGAACTCCGCAGTTAAGCGTGCTTGGGCGAGAGTAGTACTAGGATGGGTGACCTCCTGGGAAGTCCTCGTGTTGCACCTCTTTTTTTTTTTTTTTTTTTTTTTTTTTTTTTTTTTTACGTCGTGCTTACCCTCGTTCTTTAAACGGCGCTATCTTGAATAGTTTAGCTAAAGCGAGTCTCAATGACCTATTTTAGGCAAGCTCGCACGGGCCCCGCAGGGATTCGCAGCTCGACTTACCCTACGTCGCAGACATGCATATGATAATTATGTGCGCATATTTAATAGGTGCGATCATACCAGCACTAATGCACCGGATCCCATCAGAACTCCGCAGTTAAGCGTGCTTGGGCGAGAGTAGTACTAGGATGGGTGACCTCCTGGGAAGTCCTCGTGTTGCACCTCTTTTTTTTTTTTTTTTTTTTTTTACGTCGTGCTTACCCTCGTTCTTTAAACGGCGCTATCTTGCACAGTTTAGTTAAAGCGAGTCTCAATGACCTGATTTTAGGCAAGCTCCCACGGGCCCCGCAGGGATTTGCAACTCGACTTACCCTACGTCGCGAGACATGCATATGATAATTATGTGCGCATATTTTAATAGGTGCGATCATACCAGCACTAATGCACCGGATCCCATCAGAACTCCGCAGTTAAGCGTGCTTGGGCGAGAGTAGTACTAGGATGGGTGACCTCCTGGGAAGTCCTCGTGTTGCACCTCTTTTTTTTTTTTTTTTTTTTTTTTTTTTACGTCGTGCTTACCCTCGTTCTTTAAACGGCGCTATCTTGAATAGTTTAGCTAAAGCGAGTCTCAATGACCTATTTTAGGCAAGCTCGCACGGGCCCCGCAGGGATTCGCAGCTCGACTTACCCTACGTCGCAGACATGCATATGATAATTATGTGCGCATATTTAATAGGTGCGATCATACCAGCACTAATGCACCGGATCCCATCAGAACTCCGCAGTTAAGCGTGCTTGGGCGAGAGTAGTACTAGGATGGGTGACCTCCTGGGAAGTCCTCGTGTTGCACCTCTTTTTTTTTTTTTTTTTTTTTTTACGTCGTGCTTACCCTCGTTCTTTAAACGGCGCTATCTTGCACAGTTTAGTTAAAGCGAGTCTCAATGACCTGATTTTAGGCAAGCTCCACGGGCCCCGCAGGGATTTGCAACTCGACTTACCCTACGTCGCGAGACATGCATATGATAATTATGTGCGCATATTTTAATAGGTGCGATCATACCAGCACTAATGCACCGGATCCCATCAGAACTCCGCAGTTAAGCGTGCTTGGGCGAGAGTAGTACTAGGATGGGTGACCTCCTGGGAAGTCCTCGTGTTGCACCTCTTTTTTTTTTTTTTTTTTTTTTTTTTTTACGTCGTGCTTACCCTCGTTCTTTAAACGGCGCTATCTTGAATAGTTTAGCTAAAGCGAGTCTCAATGACCTATTTTAGGCAAGCTCGCACGGGCCCCGCAGGGATTCGCAGCTCGACTTACCCTACGTCGCGAGACATGCATATGATAATTATGTGCGCATATTTAATAGGTGCGATCATACCAGCACTAATGCACCGGATCCCATCAGAACTCCGCAGTTAAGCGTGCTTGGGCGAGAGTAGTACTAGGATGGGTGACCTCCTGGGAAGTCCTCGTGTTGCACCTCTTTTTTTTTTTTTTTTTTTTTTTTACGTCGTGCTTACCCTCGTTCTTTAAACGGCGCTATCTTGAATAGTTTAGCTAAAGCGAGTCTCAATGACCTATTTTAGGCAAGCTCGCACGGGCCCCGCAGGGATTCGCAGCTCGACTTACCCTACGTCGCAAGACATGCATATGATAATTATGTGCGCATATTTAATAGGTGCGATCATACCAGCACTAATGCACCGGATCCCATCAGAACTCCGCAGTTAAGCGTGCTTGGGCGAGAGTAGTACTAGGATGGGTGACCTCCTGGGAAGTCCTCGTGTTGCACCTCTTTTTTTTTTTTTTTTTTTTTTTTTACGTCGTGCTTACCCTCGTTCTTTAAACGGCGCTATCTTGAATAGTTTAGCTAAAGCGAGTCTCAATGACCTGATTTTAGGCAAGCTCCACGGGCCCCGCAGGGATTGCAACTCGACTTACCCTACGTCGCGAGACATGCATATGATAATTATGTGCGCATATTTTAATAGGTGCGATCATACCAGCACTAATGCACCGGATCCCATCAGAACTCCGCAGTTAAGCGTGCTTGGGCGAGAGTAGTACTAGGATGGGTGACCTCCTGGGAAGTCCTCGTGTTGCACCTCTTTTTTTTTTTTTTTTTTTTTTTTTTACGTCGTGCTTACCCTCGTTCTTTAAACGGCGCTATCTTGAATAGTTTAGCTAAAGCGAGTCTCAATGACCTATTTTAGGCAAGCTCGCACGGGCCCCGCAGGGATTCGCAACTCGACTTACCCTACGTCGCGAGACATGCATATGATAATTATGTGCGCATATTTTAATAGGTGCGATCATACCAGCACTAATGCACCGGATCCCATCAGAACTCCGCAGTTAAGCGTGCTTGGGCGAGAGTAGTACTAGGATGGGTGACCTCCTGGGAAGTCCTCGTGTTGCACCTCTTTTTTTTTTTTTTTTTTTTTTTTACGTCGTGCTTACCCTCGTTCTTTAAACGGCGCTATCTTGAATAGTTTAGTTAAAGCGAGTCTCAATGACCTGATTTTAGGCAAGCTCCACGGGCCCCGCAGGGATTTGCAACTCGACTTACCCTACGTCGCGAGACATGCATATGATAATTATGTGCGCATATTTTAATAGGTGCGATCATACCAGCACTAATGCACCGGATCCCATCAGAACTCCGCAGTTAAGCGTGCTTGGGCGAGAGTAGTACTAGGATGGGTGACCTCCTGGGAAGTCCTCGTGTTGCACCTCTTTTTTTTTTTTTTTTTTTTTTTTTTTTACGTCGTGCTTACCCTCGTTCTTTAAACGGCGCTATCTTGAATAGTTTAGCTAAAGCGAGTCTCAATGACCTGATTTTAGGCAAGCTCGCACGGGCCCCGCAGGGATTCGCAACTCGACTTACCCTACGTCGCGAGACATGCATATGATAATTATGTGCGCATATTTTAATAGGTGCGATCATACCAGCACTAATGCACCGGATCCCATCAGAACTCCGCAGTTAAGCGTGCTTGGGCGAGAGTAGTACTAGGATGGGTGACCTCCTGGGAAGTCCTCGTGTTGCACCTCTTTTTTTTTTTTTTTTTTTTTTTTTTTTTTACGTCGTGCTTACCCTCGTTCTTTAAACGGCGCTATCTTGAATAGTTTAGCTAAAGCGAGTCTCAATGACCTGATTTTAGGCAAGCTCGCACGGGCCCCGCAGGGATTCGCAGCTCGACTTACCCTACGTCGCGAGACATGCATATGATAATTATGTGCGCATATTTTAATAGGTGCGATCATACCAGCACTAATGCACCGGATCCCATCAGAACTCCGCAGTTAAGCGTGCTTGGGCGAGAGTAGTACTAGGATGGGTGACCTCCTGGGAAGTCCTCGTGTTGCACCTCTTTTTTTTTTTTTTTTTTTTTTTTTACGTCGTGCTTACCCTCGTTCTTTAAACGGCGCTATCTTGAATAGTTTAGCTAAAGCGAGTCTCAATGACCTATTTTAGGCAAGCTCGCACGGGCCCCGCAGGGATTCGCAGCTCGACTTACCCTACGTCGCAAGACATGCATATGATAATTATGTGCGCATATTTAATAGGTGCGATCATACCAGCACTAATGCACCGGATCCCATCAGAACTCCGCAGTTAAGCGTGCTTGGGCGAGAGTAGTACTAGGATGGGTGACCTCCTGGGAAGTCCTCGTGTTGCACCTCTTTTTTTTTTTTTTTTTTTTTTTACGTCGTGCTTACCCTCGTTCTTTAAACGGCGCTATCTTGCACAGTTTAGTTAAAGCGAGTCTCAATGACCTGATTTTAGGCAAGCTCCCACGGGCCCCGCAGGGATTTGCAACTCGACTTACCCTACGTCGCGAGACATGCATATGATAATTATGTGCGCATATTTTAATAGGTGCGATCATACCAGCACTAATGCACCGGATCCCATCAGAACTCCGCAGTTAAGCGTGCTTGGGCGAGAGTAGTACTAGGATGGGTGACCTCCTGGGAAGTCCTCGTGTTGCACCTCTTTTTTTTTTTTTTTTTTTTTTTTTTACGTCGTGCTTACCCTCGTTCTTTAAACGGCGCTATCTTGAATAGTTTAGCTAAAGCGAGTCTCAATGACCTCATTTTAGGCAAGCTCGCACGGGCCCCGCAGGGATTCGCAGCTCGACTTACCCTACGTCGCGAGACATGCATATGATAATTATGTGCGCATATTTTAATAGGTGCGATCATACCAGCACTAATGCACCGGATCCCATCAGAACTCCGCAGTTAAGCGTGCTTGGGCGAGAGTAGTACTAGGATGGGTGACCTCCTGGGAAGTCCTCGTGTTGCACCTCTTTTTTTTTTTTTTTTTTTTTTTTTTACGTCGTGCTTACCCTCGTTCTTTAAACGGCGCTATCTTGAATAGTTTAGCTAAAGCGAGTCTCAATGACCTCATTTTAGGCAAGCTCGCACGGGCCCCGCAGGGATTCGCAGCTCGACTTACCCTACGTCGCAAGACATGCATATGATAATTATGTGCGCATATTTAATAGGTGCGATCATACCAGCACTAATGCACCGGATCCCATCAGAACTCCGCAGTTAAGCGTGCTTGGGCGAGAGTAGTACTAGGATGGGTGACCTCCTGGGAAGTCCTCGTGTTGCACCTCTTTTTTTTTTTTTTTTTTTTTACGTCGTGCTTACCCTCGTTCTTTAAACGGCGCTATCTTGCACAGTTTAGTTAAAGCGAGTCTCAATGACCTGATTTTAGGCAAGCTCCACGGGCCCCGCAGGGATTTGCAACTCGACTTACCCTACGTCGCGAGACATGCATATGATAATTATGTGCGCATATTTTAATAGGTGCGATCATACCAGCACTAATCACCGGATCCCATCAGAACTCCGCAGTTAAGCGTGCTTGGGCGAGAGTAGTACTAGGATGGGTGACCTCCTGGGAAGTCCTCGTGTTGCACCTCTTTTTTTTTTTTTTTTTTTTTTTTTACGTCGTGCTTACCCTCGTTCTTTAAACGGCGCTATCTTGAATAGTTTAGCTAAAGCGAGTCTCAATGACCTCATTTTAGGCAAGCTCGCACGGGCCCCGCAGGGATTCGCAGCTCGACTTACCCTACGTCGCGAGACATGCATATGATAATTATGTGCGCATATTTAATAGGTGCGATCATACCAGCACTAATGCACCGGATCCCATCAGAACTCCGCAGTTAAGCGTGCTTGGGCGAGAGTAGTACTAGGATGGGTGACCTCCTGGGAAGTCCTCGTGTTGCACCTCTTTTTTTTTTTTTTTTTTTTTTTTTTACGTCGTGCTTACCCTCGTTCTTTAAACGGCGCTATCTTGAATAGTTTAGCTAAAGCGAGTCTCAATGACCTGATTTTAGGCAAGCTCGCACGGGCCCCGCAGGGATTCGCACTCGACTTACCCTACGTCGCGAGACATGCATATGATAATTATGTGCGCATATTTTAATAGGTGCGATCATACCAGCACTAATGCACCGGATCCCATCAGAACTCCGCAGTTAAGCGTGCTTGGGCGAGAGTAGTACTAGGATGGGTGACCTCCTGGGAAGTCCTCGTGTTGCACCTCTTTTTTTTTTTTTTTTTTTTTTTTTTACGTCGTGCTTACCCTCGTTCTTTAAACGGCGCTATCTTGAATAGTTTAGCTAAAGCGAGTCTCAATGACCTGATTTTAGGCAAGCTCGCACGGGCCCCGCAGGGATTCGCAGCTCGACTTACCCTACGTCGCGAGACATGCATATGATAATTATGTGCGCATATTTTAATAGGTGCGATCATACCAGCACTAATGCACCGGATCCCATCAGAACTCCGCAGTTAAGCGTGCTTGGGCGAGAGTAGTACTAGGATGGGTGACCTCCTGGGAAGTCCTCGTGTTGCACCTCTTTTTTTTTTTTTTTTTTTTTTTACGTCGTGCTTACCCTCGTTCTTTAAACGGCGCTATCTTGCAAGTTTAGCTAAAGCGAGTCTCAATGACCTGATTTTAGGCAAGCTCGCACGGGCCCCGCAGGGATTCGCAACTCGACTTACCCTACGTCGCGAGACATGCATATGATAATTATGTGCGCATATTTTAATAGGTGCGATCATACCAGCACTAATGCACCGGATCCCATCAGAACTCCGCAGTTAAGCGTGCTTGGGCGAGAGTAGTACTAGGATGGGTGACCTCCTGGGAAGTCCTCGTGTTGCACCTCTTTTTTTTTTTTTTTTTTTTTTTTTACGTCGTGCTTACCCTCGTTCTTTAAACGGCGCTATCTTGAATAGTTTAGCTAAAGCGAGTCTCAATGACCTGATTTTAGGCAAGCTCGCACGGGCCCCGCAGGGATTCGCAGCTCGACTTACCCTACGTCGCGAGACATGCATATGATAATTATGTGCGCATATTTTAATAGGTGCGATCATACCAGCACTAATGCACCGGATCCCATCAGAACTCCGCAGTTAAGCGTGCTTGGGCGAGAGTAGTACTAGGATGGGTGACCTCCTGGGAAGTCCTCGTGTTGCACCTCTTTTTTTTTTTTTTTTTTTTTTTTTACGTCGTGCTTACCCTCGTTCTTTAAACGGCGCTATCTTGAATAGTTTAGCTAAAGCGAGTCTCAATGACCTATTTTAGGCAAGCTCGCACGGGCCCCGCAGGGATTCGCAGCTCGACTTACCCTACGTCGCGAGACATGCATATGATAATTATGTGCGCATATTTAATAGGTGCGATCATACCAGCACTAATGCACCGGATCCCATCAGAACTCCGCAGTTAAGCGTGCTTGGGCGAGAGTAGTACTAGGATGGGTGACCTCCTGGGAAGTCCTCGTGTTGCACCTCTTTTTTTTTTTTTTTTTTTTTTTTTTACGTCGTGCTTACCCTCGTTCTTTAAACGGCGCTATCTTGAAGTTTAGTTAAAGCGAGTCTCAATGACCTGATTTTAGGCAAGCTCCACGGGCCCCGCAGGGATTCGCAGCTCGACTTACCCTACGTCGCGAGACATGCATATGATAATTATGTGCGCATATTTTAATAGGTGCGATCATACCAGCACTAATGCACCGGATCCCATCAGAACTCCGCAGTTAAGCGTGCTTGGGCGAGAGTAGTACTAGGATGGGTGACCTCCTGGGAAGTCCTCGTGTTGCACCTCTTTTTTTTTTTTTTTTTTTTTTTTACGTCGTGCTTACCCTCGTTCTTTAAACGGCGCTATCTTGAATAGTTTAGCTAAAGCGAGTCTCAATGACCTGATTTTAGGCAAGCTCGCACGGGCCCCGCAGGGATTCGCAGCTCGACTTACCCTACGTCGCGAGACATGCATATGATAATTATGTGCGCATATTTTAATAGGTGCGATCATACCAGCACTAATGCACCGGATCCCATCAGAACTCCGCAGTTAAGCGTGCTTGGGCGAGAGTAGTACTAGGATGGGTGACCTCCTGGGAAGTCCTCGTGTTGCACCTCTTTTTTTTTTTTTTTTTTTTTTTTTTTACGTCGTGCTTACCCTCGTTCTTTAAACGGCGCTATCTTGAATAGTTTAGCTAAAGCGAGTCTCAATGACCTATTTTAGGCAAGCTCGCACGGGCCCCGCAGGGATTCGCAGCTCGACTTACCCTACGTCGCGAGACATGCATATGATAATTATGTGCGCATATTTAATAGGTGCGATCATACCAGCACTAATGCACCGGATCCCATCAGAACTCCGCAGTTAAGCGTGCTTGGGCGAGAGTAGTACTAGGATGGGTGACCTCCTGGGAAGTCCTCGTGTTGCACCTCTTTTTTTTTTTTTTTTTTTTTTTTACGTCGTGCTTACCCTCGTTCTTTAAACGGCGCTATCTTGCATAGTTTAGCTAAAGCGAGTCTCAATGACCTGATTTTAGGCAAGCTCGCACGGGCCCCGCAGGGATTCGCACTCGACTTACCCTACGTCGCGAGACATGCATATGATAATTATGTGCGCATATTTAATAGGTGCGATCATACCAGCACTAATGCACCGGATCCCATCAGAACTCCGCAGTTAAGCGTGCTTGGGCGAGAGTAGTACTAGGATGGGTGACCTCCTGGGAAGTCCTCGTGTTGCACCTCTTTTTTTTTTTTTTTTTTTTTTTTTTTACGTCGTGCTTACCCTCGTTCTTTAAACGGCGCTATCTTGAATAGTTTAGCTAAAGCGAGTCTCAATGACCTGATTTTAGGCAAGCTCGCACGGGCCCCGCAGGGATTCGCAGCTCGACTTACCCTACGTCGCGAGACATGCATATGATAATTATGTGCGCATATTTTAATAGGTGCGATCATACCAGCACTAATGCACCGGATCCCATCAGAACTCCGCAGTTAAGCGTGCTTGGGCGAGAGTAGTACTAGGATGGGTGACCTCCTGGGAAGTCCTCGTGTTGCACCTCTTTTTTTTTTTTTTTTTTTTTTTTTTACGTCGTGCTTACCCTCGTTCTTTAAACGGCGCTATCTTGAATAGTTTAGCTAAAGCGAGTCTCAATGACCTGATTTTAGGCAAGCTCGCACGGGCCCCGCAGGGATTCGCAGCTCGACTTACCCTACGTCGCGAGACATGCATATGATAATTATGTGCGCATATTTAATAGGTGCGATCATACCAGCACTAATGCACCGGATCCCATCAGAACTCCGCAGTTAAGCGTGCTTGGGCGAGAGTAGTACTAGGATGGGTGACCTCCTGGGAAGTCCTCGTGTTGCACCTCTTTTTTTTTTTTTTTTTTTTTTTTTTTTTTACGTCGTGCTTACCCTCGTTCTTTAAACGGCGCTATCTTGAATAGTTTAGCTAAAGCGAGTCTCAATGACCTGATTTTAGGCAAGCTCGCACGGGCCCCGCAGGGATTCGCAACTCGACTTACCCTACGTCGCGAGACATGCATATGATAATTATGTGCGCATATTTTAATAGGTGCGATCATACCAGCACTAATGCACCGGATCCCATCAGAACTCCGCAGTTAAGCGTGCTTGGGCGAGAGTAGTACTAGGATGGGTGACCTCCTGGGAAGTCCTCGTGTTGCACCTCTTTTTTTTTTTTTTTTTTTTTTTTTACGTCGTGCTTACCCTCGTTCTTTAAACGGCGCTATCTTGAATAGTTTAGCTAAAGCGAGTCTCAATGACCTGATTTTAGGCAAGCTCGCACGGGCCCCGCAGGGATTCGCAGCTCGACTTACCCTACGTCGCGAGACATGCATATGATAATTATGTGCGCATATTTTAATAGGTGCGATCATACCAGCACTAATGCACCGGATCCCATCAGAACTCCGCAGTTAAGCGTGCTTGGGCGAGAGTAGTACTAGGATGGGTGACCTCCTGGGAAGTCCTCGTGTTGCACCTCTTTTTTTTTTTTTTTTTTTTTTTTTTTTTTACGTCGTGCTTACCCTCGTTCTTTAAACGGCGCTATCTTGAATAGTTTAGCTAAAGCGAGTCTCAATGACCTGATTTTAGGCAAGCTCGCACGGGCCCCGCAGGGATTCGCAGCTCGACTTACCCTACGTCGCGAGACATGCATATGATAATTATGTGCGCATATTTTAATAGGTGCGATCATACCAGCACTAATGCACCGGATCCCATCAGAACTCCGCAGTTAAGCGTGCTTGGGCGAGAGTAGTACTAGGATGGGTGACCTCCTGGGAAGTCCTCGTGTTGCACCTCTTTTTTTTTTTTTTTTTTTTTTTTTTACGTCGTGCTTACCCTCGTTCTTTAAACGGCGCTATCTTGAATAGTTTAGCTAAAGCGAGTCTCAATGACCTATTTTAGGCAAGCTCGCACGGGCCCCGCAGGGATTCGCAGCTCGACTTACCCTACGTCGCGAGACATGCATATGATAATTATGTGCGCATATTTAATAGGTGCGATCATACCAGCACTAATGCACCGGATCCCATCAGAACTCCGCAGTTAAGCGTGCTTGGGCGAGAGTAGTACTAGGATGGGTGACCTCCTGGGAAGTCCTCGTGTTGCACCTCTTTTTTTTTTTTTTTTTTTTTTTTACGTCGTGCTTACCCTCGTTCTTTAAACGGCGCTATCTTGAATAGTTTAGCTAAAGCGAGTCTCAATGACCTGATTTTAGGCAAGCTCGCACGGGCCCCGCAGGGATTCGCAACTCGACTTACCCTACGTCGCGAGACATGCATATGATAATTATGTGCGCATATTTTAATAGGTGCGATCATACCAGCACTAATGCACCGGATCCCATCAGAACTCCGCAGTTAAGCGTGCTTGGGCGAGAGTAGTACTAGGATGGGTGACCTCCTGGGAAGTCCTCGTGTTGCACCTCTTTTTTTTTTTTTTTTTTTTTTTTTTTACGTCGTGCTTACCCTCGTTCTTTAAACGGCGCTATCTTGAATAGTTTAGCTAAAGCGAGTCTCAATGACCTATTTTAGGCAAGCTCGCACGGGCCCCGCAGGGATTCGCAGCTCGACTTACCCTACGTCGCGAGACATGCATATGATAATTATGTGCGCATATTTAATAGGTGCGATCATACCAGCACTAATGCACCGGATCCCATCAGAACTCCGCAGTTAAGCGTGCTTGGGCGAGAGTAGTACTAGGATGGGTGACCTCCTGGGAAGTCCTCGTGTTGCACCTCTTTTTTTTTTTTTTTTTTTTTTTTTTTTTTTTTACGTCGTGCTTACCCTCGTTCTTTAAACGGCGCTATCTTGAATAGTTTAGCTAAAGCGAGTCTCAATGACCTGATTTTAGGCAAGCTCGCACGGGCCCCGCAGGGATTCGCAGCTCGACTTACCCTACGTCGCGAGACATGCATATGATAATTATGTGCGCATATTTTAATAGGTGCGATCATACCAGCACTAATGCACCGGATCCCATCAGAACTCCGCAGTTAAGCGTGCTTGGGCGAGAGTAGTACTAGGATGGGTGACCTCCTGGGAAGTCCTCGTGTTGCACCTCTTTTTTTTTTTTTTTTTTTTTTTTACGTCGTGCTTACCCTCGTTCTTTAAACGGCGCTATCTTGAATAGTTTAGCTAAAGCGAGTCTCAATGACCTGATTTTAGGCAAGCTCGCACGGGCCCCGCAGGGATTCGCAGCTCGACTTACCCTACGTCGCGAGACATGCATATGATAATTATGTGCGCATATTTTAATAGGTGCGATCATACCAGCACTAATGCACCGGATCCCATCAGAACTCCGCAGTTAAGCGTGCTTGGGCGAGAGTAGTACTAGGATGGGTGACCTCCTGGGAAGTCCTCGTGTTGCACCTCTTTTTTTTTTTTTTTTTTTTTTTTTTTTTACGTCGTGCTTACCCTCGTTCTTTAAACGGCGCTATCTTGCATAGTTTAGCTAAAGCGAGTCTCAATGACCTGATTTTAGGCAAGCTCGCACGGGCCCCGCAGGGATTCGCACTCGACTTACCCTACGTCGCGAGACATGCATATGATAATTATGTGCGCATATTTTAATAGGTGCGATCATACCAGCACTAATGCACCGGATCCCATCAGAACTCCGCAGTTAAGCGTGCTTGGGCGAGAGTAGTACTAGGATGGGTGACCTCCTGGGAAGTCCTCGTGTTGCACCTCTTTTTTTTTTTTTTTTTTTTTTTTTTTTTTTACGTCGTGCTTACCCTCGTTCTTTAAACGGCGCTATCTTGAATAGTTTAGCTAAAGCGAGTCTCAATGACCTATTTTAGGCAAGCTCGCACGGGCCCCGCAGGGATTCGCAGCTCGACTTACCCTACGTCGCGAGACATGCATATGATAATTATGTGCGCATATTTTAATAGGTGCGATCATACCAGCACTAATGCACCGGATCCCATCAGAACTCCGCAGTTAAGCGTGCTTGGGCGAGAGTAGTACTAGGATGGGTGACCTCCTGGGAAGTCCTCGTGTTGCACCTCTTTTTTTTTTTTTTTTTTTTTTTTTTTTTACGTCGTGCTTACCCTCGTTCTTTAAACGGCGCTATCTTGAATAGTTTAGCTAAAGCGAGTCTCAATGACCTGATTTTAGGCAAGCTCGCACGGGCCCCGCAGGGATTCGCAGCTCGACTTACCCTACGTCGCGAGACATGCATATGATAATTATGTGCGCATATTTTAATAGGTGCGATCATACCAGCACTAATGCACCGGATCCCATCAGAACTCCGCAGTTAAGCGTGCTTGGGCGAGAGTAGTACTAGGATGGGTGACCTCCTGGGAAGTCCTCGTGTTGCACCTCTTTTTTTTTTTTTTTTTTTTTTTTTTTTACGTCGTGCTTACCCTCGTTCTTTAAACGGCGCTATCTTGAATAGTTTAGCTAAAGCGAGTCTCAATGACCTGATTTTAGGCAAGCTCGCACGGGCCCCGCAGGGATTCGCAGCTCGACTTACCCTACGTCGCGAGACATGCATATGATAATTATGTGCGCATATTTTAATAGGTGCGATCATACCAGCACTAATGCACCGGATCCCATCAGAACTCCGCAGTTAAGCGTGCTTGGGCGAGAGTAGTACTAGGATGGGTGACCTCCTGGGAAGTCCTCGTGTTGCACCTCTTTTTTTTTTTTTTTTTTTTTTTACGTCGTGCTTACCCTCGTTCTTTAAACGGCGCTATCTTGAATAGTTTAGCTAAAGCGAGTCTCAATGACCTGATTTTAGGCAAGCTCGCACGGGCCCCGCAGGGATTCGCAGCTCGACTTACCCTACGTCGCGAGACATGCATATGATAATTATGTGCGCATATTTTAATAGGTGCGATCATACCAGCACTAATGCACCGGATCCCATCAGAACTCCGCAGTTAAGCGTGCTTGGGCGAGAGTAGTACTAGGATGGGTGACCTCCTGGGAAGTCCTCGTGTTGCACCTCTTTTTTTTTTTTTTTTTTTTTTTTTTTTTTACGTCGTGCTTACCCTCGTTCTTTAAACGGCGCTATCTTGAATAGTTTAGCTAAAGCGAGTCTCAATGACCTGATTTTAGGCAAGCTCGCACGGGCCCCGCAGGGATTCGCAGCTCGACTTACCCTACGTCGCGAGACATGCATATGATAATTATGTGCGCATATTTTAATAGGTGCGATCATACCAGCACTAATGCACCGGATCCCATCAGAACTCCGCAGTTAAGCGTGCTTGGGCGAGAGTAGTACTAGGATGGGTGACCTCCTGGGAAGTCCTCGTGTTGCACCTCTTTTTTTTTTTTTTTTTTTTTTTTTTACGTCGTGCTTACCCTCGTTCTTTAAACGGCGCTATCTTGAATAGTTTAGCTAAAGCGAGTCTCAATGACCTGATTTTAGGCAAGCTCGCACGGGCCCCGCAGGGATTCGCAGCTCGACTTACCCTACGTCGCGAGACATGCATATGATAATTATGTGCGCATATTTTAATAGGTGCGATCATACCAGCACTAATGCACCGGATCCCATCAGAACTCCGCAGTTAAGCGTGCTTGGGCGAGAGTAGTACTAGGATGGGTGACCTCCTGGGAAGTCCTCGTGTTGCACCTCTTTTTTTTTTTTTTTTTTTTTTTTTTTTTTTTACGTCGTGCTTACCCTCGTTCTTTAAACGGCGCTATCTTGAATAGTTTAGCTAAAGCGAGTCTCAATGACCTGATTTTAGGCAAGCTCGCACGGGCCCCGCAGGGATTCGCAGCTCGACTTACCCTACGTCGCGAGACATGCATATGATAATTATGTGCGCATATTTTAATAGGTGCGATCATACCAGCACTAATGCACCGGATCCCATCAGAACTCCGCAGTTAAGCGTGCTTGGGCGAGAGTAGTACTAGGATGGGTGACCTCCTGGGAAGTCCTCGTGTTGCACCTCTTTTTTTTTTTTTTTTTTTTTTTTTTTTTTTACGTCGTGCTTACCCTCGTTCTTTAAACGGCGCTATCTTGAATAGTTTAGCTAAAGCGAGTCTCAATGACCTGATTTTA
Source organism: Arachis hypogaea (assembly GCF_003086295.3). Lineage (NCBI taxonomy): Eukaryota > Viridiplantae > Streptophyta > Magnoliopsida > Fabales > Fabaceae > Arachis > Arachis hypogaea. The sequence continues at coordinate 40,412,668 of NC_092041.1, read as the reverse complement.
GGCAAGCTCGCACGGGCCCCGCAGGGATTCGCAGCTCGACTTACCCTACGTCGCGAGACATGCATATGATAATTATGTGCGCATATTTTAATAGGTGCGATCATACCAGCACTAATGCACCGGATCCCATCAGAACTCCGCAGTTAAGCGTGCTTGGGCGAGAGTAGTACTAGGATGGGTGACCTCCTGGGAAGTCCTCGTGTTGCACCTCTTTTTTTTTTTTTTTTTTTTTTTTTACGTCGTGCTTACCCTCGTTCTTTAAACGGCGCTATCTTGAATAGTTTAGCTAAAGCGAGTCTCAATGACCTGATTTTAGGCAAGCTCGCACGGGCCCCGCAGGGATTCGCAGCTCGACTTACCCTACGTCGCGAGACATGCATATGATAATTATGTGCGCATATTTTAATAGGTGCGATCATACCAGCACTAATGCACCGGATCCCATCAGAACTCCGCAGTTAAGCGTGCTTGGGCGAGAGTAGTACTAGGATGGGTGACCTCCTGGGAAGTCCTCGTGTTGCACCTCTTTTTTTTTTTTTTTTTTTTTTTTTTTTACGTCGTGCTTACCCTCGTTCTTTAAACGGCGCTATCTTGAATAGTTTAGCTAAAGCGAGTCTCAATGACCTGATTTTAGGCAAGCTCGCACGGGCCCCGCAGGGATTCGCAGCTCGACTTACCCTACGTCGCGAGACATGCATATGATAATTATGTGCGCATATTTTAATAGGTGCGATCATACCAGCACTAATGCACCGGATCCCATCAGAACTCCGCAGTTAAGCGTGCTTGGGCGAGAGTAGTACTAGGATGGGTGACCTCCTGGGAAGTCCTCGTGTTGCACCTCTTTTTTTTTTTTTTTTTTTTTTTTTTTTACGTCGTGCTTACCCTCGTTCTTTAAACGGCGCTATCTTGAATAGTTTAGCTAAAGCGAGTCTCAATGACCTATTTTAGGCAAGCTCGCACGGGCCCCGCAGGGATTCGCAGCTCGACTTACCCTACGTCGCGAGACATGCATATGATAATTATGTGCGCATATTTTAATAGGTGCGATCATACCAGCACTAATGCACCGGATCCCATCAGAACTCCGCAGTTAAGCGTGCTTGGGCGAGAGTAGTACTAGGATGGGTGACCTCCTGGGAAGTCCTCGTGTTGCACCTCTTTTTTTTTTTTTTTTTTTTTTTTTTTTTTTTTACGTCGTGCTTACCCTCGTTCTTTAAACGGCGCTATCTTGAATAGTTTAGCTAAAGCGAGTCTCAATGACCTGATTTTAGGCAAGCTCGCACGGGCCCCGCAGGGATTCGCAGCTCGACTTACCCTACGTCGCGAGACATGCATATGATAATTATGTGCGCATATTTTAATAGGTGCGATCATACCAGCACTAATGCACCGGATCCCATCAGAACTCCGCAGTTAAGCGTGCTTGGGCGAGAGTAGTACTAGGATGGGTGACCTCCTGGGAAGTCCTCGTGTTGCACCTCTTTTTTTTTTTTTTTTTTTTTTTTTTTTACGTCGTGCTTACCCTCGTTCTTTAAACGGCGCTATCTTGAATAGTTTAGCTAAAGCGAGTCTCAATGACCTGATTTTAGGCAAGCTCGCACGGGCCCCGCAGGGATTCGCAGCTCGACTTACCCTACGTCGCGAGACATGCATATGATAATTATGTGCGCATATTTTAATAGGTGCGATCATACCAGCACTAATGCACCGGATCCCATCAGAACTCCGCAGTTAAGCGTGCTTGGGCGAGAGTAGTACTAGGATGGGTGACCTCCTGGGAAGTCCTCGTGTTGCACCTCTTTTTTTTTTTTTTTTTTTTTTTTTTACGTCGTGCTTACCCTCGTTCTTTAAACGGCGCTATCTTGAATAGTTTAGCTAAAGCGAGTCTCAATGACCTGATTTTAGGCAAGCTCGCACGGGCCCCGCAGGGATTCGCAGCTCGACTTACCCTACGTCGCGAGACATGCATATGATAATTATGTGCGCATATTTTAATAGGTGCGATCATACCAGCACTAATGCACCGGATCCCATCAGAACTCCGCAGTTAAGCGTGCTTGGGCGAGAGTAGTACTAGGATGGGTGACCTCCTGGGAAGTCCTCGTGTTGCACCTCTTTTTTTTTTTTTTTTTTTTTTTTTTTACGTCGTGCTTACCCTCGTTCTTTAAACGGCGCTATCTTGAATAGTTTAGCTAAAGCGAGTCTCAATGACCTGATTTTAGGCAAGCTCGCACGGGCCCCGCAGGGATTCGCAGCTCGACTTACCCTACGTCGCGAGACATGCATATGATAATTATGTGCGCATATTTTAATAGGTGCGATCATACCAGCACTAATGCACCGGATCCCATCAGAACTCCGCAGTTAAGCGTGCTTGGGCGAGAGTAGTACTAGGATGGGTGACCTCCTGGGAAGTCCTCGTGTTGCACCTCTTTTTTTTTTTTTTTTTTTTTTTTACGTCGTGCTTACCCTCGTTCTTTAAACGGCGCTATCTTGAATAGTTTAGCTAAAGCGAGTCTCAATGACCTGATTTTAGGCAAGCTCGCACGGGCCCCGCAGGGATTCGCAGCTCGACTTACCCTACGTCGCGAGACATGCATATGATAATTATGTGCGCATATTTTAATAGGTGCGATCATACCAGCACTAATGCACCGGATCCCATCAGAACTCCGCAGTTAAGCGTGCTTGGGCGAGAGTAGTACTAGGATGGGTGACCTCCTGGGAAGTCCTCGTGTTGCACCTCTTTTTTTTTTTTTTTTTTTTTTTTTTTTTTTACGTCGTGCTTACCCTCGTTCTTTAAACGGCGCTATCTTGAATAGTTTAGCTAAAGCGAGTCTCAATGACCTGATTTTAGGCAAGCTCGCACGGGCCCCGCAGGGATTCGCAGCTCGACTTACCCTACGTCGCGAGACATGCATATGATAATTATGTGCGCATATTTTAATAGGTGCGATCATACCAGCACTAATGCACCGGATCCCATCAGAACTCCGCAGTTAAGCGTGCTTGGGCGAGAGTAGTACTAGGATGGGTGACCTCCTGGGAAGTCCTCGTGTTGCACCTCTTTTTTTTTTTTTTTTTTTTTTTTTTACGTCGTGCTTACCCTCGTTCTTTAAACGGCGCTATCTTGAATAGTTTAGCTAAAGCGAGTCTCAATGACCTGATTTTAGGCAAGCTCGCACGGGCCCCGCAGGGATTCGCAGCTCGACTTACCCTACGTCGCGAGACATGCATATGATAATTATGTGCGCATATTTTAATAGGTGCGATCATACCAGCACTAATGCACCGGATCCCATCAGAACTCCGCAGTTAAGCGTGCTTGGGCGAGAGTAGTACTAGGATGGGTGACCTCCTGGGAAGTCCTCGTGTTGCACCTCTTTTTTTTTTTTTTTTTTTTTTTACGTCGTGCTTACCCTCGTTCTTTAAACGGCGCTATCTTGAATAGTTTAGCTAAAGCGAGTCTCAATGACCTGATTTTAGGCAAGCTCGCACGGGCCCCGCAGGGATTCGCAGCTCGACTTACCCTACGTCGCGAGACATGCATATGATAATTATGTGCGCATATTTTAATAGGTGCGATCATACCAGCACTAATGCACCGGATCCCATCAGAACTCCGCAGTTAAGCGTGCTTGGGCGAGAGTAGTACTAGGATGGGTGACCTCCTGGGAAGTCCTCGTGTTGCACCTCTTTTTTTTTTTTTTTTTTTTTTTTTTACGTCGTGCTTACCCTCGTTCTTTAAACGGCGCTATCTTGAATAGTTTAGCTAAAGCGAGTCTCAATGACCTGATTTTAGGCAAGCTCGCACGGGCCCCGCAGGGATTCGCAGCTCGACTTACCCTACGTCGCGAGACATGCATATGATAATTATGTGCGCATATTTTAATAGGTGCGATCATACCAGCACTAATGCACCGGATCCCATCAGAACTCCGCAGTTAAGCGTGCTTGGGCGAGAGTAGTACTAGGATGGGTGACCTCCTGGGAAGTCCTCGTGTTGCACCTCTTTTTTTTTTTTTTTTTTTTTTTTTACGTCGTGCTTACCCTCGTTCTTTAAACGGCGCTATCTTGAATAGTTTAGCTAAAGCGAGTCTCAATGACCTGATTTTAGGCAAGCTCGCACGGGCCCCGCAGGGATTCGCAGCTCGACTTACCCTACGTCGCGAGACATGCATATGATAATTATGTGCGCATATTTTAATAGGTGCGATCATACCAGCACTAATGCACCGGATCCCATCAGAACTCCGCAGTTAAGCGTGCTTGGGCGAGAGTAGTACTAGGATGGGTGACCTCCTGGGAAGTCCTCGTGTTGCACCTCTTTTTTTTTTTTTTTTTTTTTTTTTTTTTTTACGTCGTGCTTACCCTCGTTCTTTAAACGGCGCTATCTTGAATAGTTTAGCTAAAGCGAGTCTCAATGACCTGATTTTAGGCAAGCTCGCACGGGCCCCGCAGGGATTCGCAGCTCGACTTACCCTACGTCGCGAGACATGCATATGATAATTATGTGCGCATATTTTAATAGGTGCGATCATACCAGCACTAATGCACCGGATCCCATCAGAACTCCGCAGTTAAGCGTGCTTGGGCGAGAGTAGTACTAGGATGGGTGACCTCCTGGGAAGTCCTCGTGTTGCACCTCTTTTTTTTTTTTTTTTTTTTTTTTTTTACGTCGTGCTTACCCTCGTTCTTTAAACGGCGCTATCTTGAATAGTTTAGCTAAAGCGAGTCTCAATGACCTGATTTTAGGCAAGCTCGCACGGGCCCCGCAGGGATTCGCAGCTCGACTTACCCTACGTCGCGAGACATGCATATGATAATTATGTGCGCATATTTTAATAGGTGCGATCATACCAGCACTAATGCACCGGATCCCATCAGAACTCCGCAGTTAAGCGTGCTTGGGCGAGAGTAGTACTAGGATGGGTGACCTCCTGGGAAGTCCTCGTGTTGCACCTCTTTTTTTTTTTTTTTTTTTTTTTTTTACGTCGTGCTTACCCTCGTTCTTTAAACGGCGCTATCTTGAATAGTTTAGCTAAAGCGAGTCTCAATGACCTGATTTTAGGCAAGCTCGCACGGGCCCCGCAGGGATTCGCAGCTCGACTTACCCTACGTCGCGAGACATGCATATGATAATTATGTGCGCATATTTTAATAGGTGCGATCATACCAGCACTAATGCACCGGATCCCATCAGAACTCCGCAGTTAAGCGTGCTTGGGCGAGAGTAGTACTAGGATGGGTGACCTCCTGGGAAGTCCTCGTGTTGCACCTCTTTTTTTTTTTTTTTTTTTTTTTTTTTTTTTACGTCGTGCTTACCCTCGTTCTTTAAACGGCGCTATCTTGAATAGTTTAGCTAAAGCGAGTCTCAATGACCTGATTTTAGGCAAGCTCGCACGGGCCCCGCAGGGATTCGCAGCTCGACTTACCCTACGTCGCGAGACATGCATATGATAATTATGTGCGCATATTTTAATAGGTGCGATCATACCAGCACTAATGCACCGGATCCCATCAGAACTCCGCAGTTAAGCGTGCTTGGGCGAGAGTAGTACTAGGATGGGTGACCTCCTGGGAAGTCCTCGTGTTGCACCTCTTTTTTTTTTTTTTTTTTTTTTTTTTTTACGTCGTGCTTACCCTCGTTCTTTAAACGGCGCTATCTTGAATAGTTTAGCTAAAGCGAGTCTCAATGACCTGATTTTAGGCAAGCTCGCACGGGCCCCGCAGGGATTCGCAGCTCGACTTACCCTACGTCGCGAGACATGCATATGATAATTATGTGCGCATATTTTAATAGGTGCGATCATACCAGCACTAATGCACCGGATCCCATCAGAACTCCGCAGTTAAGCGTGCTTGGGCGAGAGTAGTACTAGGATGGGTGACCTCCTGGGAAGTCCTCGTGTTGCACCTCTTTTTTTTTTTTTTTTTTTTTTTTACGTCGTGCTTACCCTCGTTCTTTAAACGGCGCTATCTTGAATAGTTTAGCTAAAGCGAGTCTCAATGACCTGATTTTAGGCAAGCTCGCACGGGCCCCGCAGGGATTCGCAGCTCGACTTACCCTACGTCGCGAGACATGCATATGATAATTATGTGCGCATATTTTAATAGGTGCGATCATACCAGCACTAATGCACCGGATCCCATCAGAACTCCGCAGTTAAGCGTGCTTGGGCGAGAGTAGTACTAGGATGGGTGACCTCCTGGGAAGTCCTCGTGTTGCACCTCTTTTTTTTTTTTTTTTTTTTTTTTACGTCGTGCTTACCCTCGTTCTTTAAACGGCGCTATCTTGAATAGTTTAGCTAAAGCGAGTCTCAATGACCTATTTTAGGCAAGCTCGCACGGGCCCCGCAGGGATTCGCAGCTCGACTTACCCTACGTCGCGAGACATGCATATGATAATTATGTGCGCATATTTTAATAGGTGCGATCATACCAGCACTAATGCACCGGATCCCATCAGAACTCCGCAGTTAAGCGTGCTTGGGCGAGAGTAGTACTAGGATGGGTGACCTCCTGGGAAGTCCTCGTGTTGCACCTCTTTTTTTTTTTTTTTTTTTTTTTTTACGTCGTGCTTACCCTCGTTCTTTAAACGGCGCTATCTTGAATAGTTTAGCTAAAGCGAGTCTCAATGACCTGATTTTAGGCAAGCTCGCACGGGCCCCGCAGGGATTCGCAGCTCGACTTACCCTACGTCGCGAGACATGCATATGATAATTATGTGCGCATATTTTAATAGGTGCGATCATACCAGCACTAATGCACCGGATCCCATCAGAACTCCGCAGTTAAGCGTGCTTGGGCGAGAGTAGTACTAGGATGGGTGACCTCCTGGGAAGTCCTCGTGTTGCACCTCTTTTTTTTTTTTTTTTTTTTTTTTTTTTTTTTTACGTCGTGCTTACCCTCGTTCTTTAAACGGCGCTATCTTGAATAGTTTAGCTAAAGCGAGTCTCAATGACCTGATTTTAGGCAAGCTCGCACGGGCCCCGCAGGGATTCGCAGCTCGACTTACCCTACGTCGCGAGACATGCATATGATAATTATGTGCGCATATTTTAATAGGTGCGATCATACCAGCACTAATGCACCGGATCCCATCAGAACTCCGCAGTTAAGCGTGCTTGGGCGAGAGTAGTACTAGGATGGGTGACCTCCTGGGAAGTCCTCGTGTTGCACCTCTTTTTTTTTTTTTTTTTTTTTTACGTCGTGCTTACCCTCGTTCTTTAAACGGCGCTATCTTGAATAGTTTAGCTAAAGCGAGTCTCAATGACCTGATTTTAGGCAAGCTCGCACGGGCCCCGCAGGGATTCGCAGCTCGACTTACCCTACGTCGCGAGACATGCATATGATAATTATGTGCGCATATTTTAATAGGTGCGATCATACCAGCACTAATGCACCGGATCCCATCAGAACTCCGCAGTTAAGCGTGCTTGGGCGAGAGTAGTACTAGGATGGGTGACCTCCTGGGAAGTCCTCGTGTTGCACCTCTTTTTTTTTTTTTTTTTTTTTTTTACGTCGTGCTTACCCTCGTTCTTTAAACGGCGCTATCTTGAATAGTTTAGCTAAAGCGAGTCTCAATGACCTGATTTTAGGCAAGCTCGCACGGGCCCCGCAGGGATTCGCAGCTCGACTTACCCTACGTCGCGAGACATGCATATGATAATTATGTGCGCATATTTTAATAGGTGCGATCATACCAGCACTAATGCACCGGATCCCATCAGAACTCCGCAGTTAAGCGTGCTTGGGCGAGAGTAGTACTAGGATGGGTGACCTCCTGGGAAGTCCTCGTGTTGCACCTCTTTTTTTTTTTTTTTTTTTTTTTTTTTACGTCGTGCTTACCCTCGTTCTTTAAACGGCGCTATCTTGAATAGTTTAGCTAAAGCGAGTCTCAATGACCTGATTTTAGGCAAGCTCGCACGGGCCCCGCAGGGATTCGCAGCTCGACTTACCCTACGTCGCGAGACATGCATATGATAATTATGTGCGCATATTTTAATAGGTGCGATCATACCAGCACTAATGCACCGGATCCCATCAGAACTCCGCAGTTAAGCGTGCTTGGGCGAGAGTAGTACTAGGATGGGTGACCTCCTGGGAAGTCCTCGTGTTGCACCTCTTTTTTTTTTTTTTTTTTTTTTTTTACGTCGTGCTTACCCTCGTTCTTTAAACGGCGCTATCTTGAATAGTTTAGCTAAAGCGAGTCTCAATGACCTGATTTTAGGCAAGCTCGCACGGGCCCCGCAGGGATTCGCAGCTCGACTTACCCTACGTCGCGAGACATGCATATGATAATTATGTGCGCATATTTTAATAGGTGCGATCATACCAGCACTAATGCACCGGATCCCATCAGAACTCCGCAGTTAAGCGTGCTTGGGCGAGAGTAGTACTAGGATGGGTGACCTCCTGGGAAGTCCTCGTGTTGCACCTCTTTTTTTTTTTTTTTTTTTTTTTTTTTTTTTACGTCGTGCTTACCCTCGTTCTTTAAACGGCGCTATCTTGAATAGTTTAGCTAAAGCGAGTCTCAATGACCTGATTTTAGGCAAGCTCGCACGGGCCCCGCAGGGATTCGCAGCTCGACTTACCCTACGTCGCGAGACATGCATATGATAATTATGTGCGCATATTTTAATAGGTGCGATCATACCAGCACTAATGCACCGGATCCCATCAGAACTCCGCAGTTAAGCGTGCTTGGGCGAGAGTAGTACTAGGATGGGTGACCTCCTGGGAAGTCCTCGTGTTGCACCTCTTTTTTTTTTTTTTTTTTTTTTTACGTCGTGCTTACCCTCGTTCTTTAAACGGCGCTATCTTGAATAGTTTAGCTAAAGCGAGTCTCAATGACCTGATTTTAGGCAAGCTCGCACGGGCCCCGCAGGGATTCGCAGCTCGACTTACCCTACGTCGCGAGACATGCATATGATAATTATGTGCGCATATTTTAATAGGTGCGATCATACCAGCACTAATGCACCGGATCCCATCAGAACTCCGCAGTTAAGCGTGCTTGGGCGAGAGTAGTACTAGGATGGGTGACCTCCTGGGAAGTCCTCGTGTTGCACCTCTTTTTTTTTTTTTTTTTTTTTTTTTTTTACGTCGTGCTTACCCTCGTTCTTTAAACGGCGCTATCTTGAATAGTTTAGCTAAAGCGAGTCTCAATGACCTATTTTAGGCAAGCTCGCACGGGCCCCGCAGGGATTCGCAGCTCGACTTACCCTACGTCGCAGACATGCATATGATAATTATGTGCGCATATTTAATAGGTGCGATCATACCAGCACTAATGCACCGGATCCCATCAGAACTCCGCAGTTAAGCGTGCTTGGGCGAGAGTAGTACTAGGATGGGTGACCTCCTGGGAAGTCCTCGTGTTGCACCTCTTTTTTTTTTTTTTTTTTTTTTTTACGTCGTGCTTACCCTCGTTCTTTAAACGGCGCTATCTTGAATAGTTTAGCTAAAGCGAGTCTCAATGACCTGATTTTAGGCAAGCTCGCACGGGCCCCGCAGGGATTCGCAGCTCGACTTACCCTACGTCGCGAGACATGCATATGATAATTATGTGCGCATATTTTAATAGGTGCGATCATACCAGCACTAATGCACCGGATCCCATCAGAACTCCGCAGTTAAGCGTGCTTGGGCGAGAGTAGTACTAGGATGGGTGACCTCCTGGGAAGTCCTCGTGTTGCACCTCTTTTTTTTTTTTTTTTTTTTTTTTTTTTTACGTCGTGCTTACCCTCGTTCTTTAAACGGCGCTATCTTGAATAGTTTAGCTAAAGCGAGTCTCAATGACCTGATTTTAGGCAAGCTCGCACGGGCCCCGCAGGGATTCGCAGCTCGACTTACCCTACGTCGCGAGACATGCATATGATAATTATGTGCGCATATTTTAATAGGTGCGATCATACCAGCACTAATGCACCGGATCCCATCAGAACTCCGCAGTTAAGCGTGCTTGGGCGAGAGTAGTACTAGGATGGGTGACCTCCTGGGAAGTCCTCGTGTTGCACCTCTTTTTTTTTTTTTTTTTTTTTTTACGTCGTGCTTACCCTCGTTCTTTAAACGGCGCTATCTTGAATAGTTTAGCTAAAGCGAGTCTCAATGACCTATTTTAGGCAAGCTCGCACGGGCCCCGCAGGGATTCGCAGCTCGACTTACCCTACGTCGCGAGACATGCATATGATAATTATGTGCGCATATTTTAATAGGTGCGATCATACCAGCACTAATGCACCGGATCCCATCAGAACTCCGCAGTTAAGCGTGCTTGGGCGAGAGTAGTACTAGGATGGGTGACCTCCTGGGAAGTCCTCGTGTTGCACCTCTTTTTTTTTTTTTTTTTTTTTTTACGTCGTGCTTACCCTCGTTCTTTAAACGGCGCTATCTTGAATAGTTTAGCTAAAGCGAGTCTCAATGACCTGATTTTAGGCAAGCTCGCACGGGCCCCGCAGGGATTCGCAGCTCGACTTACCCTACGTCGCGAGACATGCATATGATAATTATGTGCGCATATTTTAATAGGTGCGATCATACCAGCACTAATGCACCGGATCCCATCAGAACTCCGCAGTTAAGCGTGCTTGGGCGAGAGTAGTACTAGGATGGGTGACCTCCTGGGAAGTCCTCGTGTTGCACCTCTTTTTTTTTTTTTTTTTTTTTTTTTTTTACGTCGTGCTTACCCTCGTTCTTTAAACGGCGCTATCTTGAATAGTTTAGCTAAAGCGAGTCTCAATGACCTGATTTTAGGCAAGCTCGCACGGGCCCCGCAGGGATTCGCAGCTCGACTTACCCTACGTCGCAAGACATGCATATGATAATTATGTGCGCATATTTTAATAGGTGCGATCATACCAGCACTAATGCACCGGATCCCATCAGAACTCCGCAGTTAAGCGTGCTTGGGCGAGAGTAGTACTAGGATGGGTGACCTCCTGGGAAGTCCTCGTGTTGCACCTCTTTTTTTTTTTTTTTTTTTTTTTTTTTTACGTCGTGCTTACCCTCGTTCTTTAAACGGCGCTATCTTGAATAGTTTAGCTAAAGCGAGTCTCAATGACCTGATTTTAGGCAAGCTCGCACGGGCCCCGCAGGGATTCGCAGCTCGACTTACCCTACGTCGCAAGACATGCATATGATAATTATGTGCGCATATTTTAATAGGTGCGATCATACCAGCACTAATGCACCGGATCCCATCAGAACTCCGCAGTTAAGCGTGCTTGGGCGAGAGTAGTACTAGGATGGGTGACCTCCTGGGAAGTCCTCGTGTTGCACCTCTTTTTTTTTTTTTTTTTTTTTTTTTTTTTTACGTCGTGCTTACCCTCGTTCTTTAAACGGCGCTATCTTGAATAGTTTAGCTAAAGCGAGTCTCAATGACCTGATTTTAGGCAAGCTCGCACGGGCCCCGCAGGGATTCGCAGCTCGACTTACCCTACGTCGCGAGACATGCATATGATAATTATGTGCGCATATTTTAATAGGTGCGATCATACCAGCACTAATGCACCGGATCCCATCAGAACTCCGCAGTTAAGCGTGCTTGGGCGAGAGTAGTACTAGGATGGGTGACCTCCTGGGAAGTCCTCGTGTTGCACCTCTTTTTTTTTTTTTTTTTTTTTTTTTACGTCGTGCTTACCCTCGTTCTTTAAACGGCGCTATCTTGAATAGTTTAGCTAAAGCGAGTCTCAATGACCTGATTTTAGGCAAGCTCGCACGGGCCCCGCAGGGATTCGCAGCTCGACTTACCCTACGTCGCAAGACATGCATATGATAATTATGTGCGCATATTTTAATAGGTGCGATCATACCAGCACTAATGCACCGGATCCCATCAGAACTCCGCAGTTAAGCGTGCTTGGGCGAGAGTAGTACTAGGATGGGTGACCTCCTGGGAAGTCCTCGTGTTGCACCTCTTTTTTTTTTTTTTTTTTTTTTTTTTACGTCGTGCTTACCCTCGTTCTTTAAACGGCGCTATCTTGAATAGTTTAGCTAAAGCGAGTCTCAATGACCTGATTTTAGGCAAGCTCGCACGGGCCCCGCAGGGATTCGCAGCTCGACTTACCCTACGTCGCGAGACATGCATATGATAATTATGTGCGCATATTTTAATAGGTGCGATCATACCAGCACTAATGCACCGGATCCCATCAGAACTCCGCAGTTAAGCGTGCTTGGGCGAGAGTAGTACTAGGATGGGTGACCTCCTGGGAAGTCCTCGTGTTGCACCTCTTTTTTTTTTTTTTTTTTTTTTTTTTTTTTTTTACGTCGTGCTTACCCTCGTTCTTTAAACGGCGCTATCTTGAATAGTTTAGCTAAAGCGAGTCTCAATGACCTATTTTAGGCAAGCTCGCACGGGCCCCGCAGGGATTCGCAGCTCGACTTACCCTACGTCGCGAGACATGCATATGATAATTATGTGCGCATATTTTAATAGGTGCGATCATACCAGCACTAATGCACCGGATCCCATCAGAACTCCGCAGTTAAGCGTGCTTGGGCGAGAGTAGTACTAGGATGGGTGACCTCCTGGGAAGTCCTCGTGTTGCACCTCTTTTTTTTTTTTTTTTTTTTTTTTTTACGTCGTGCTTACCCTCGTTCTTTAAACGGCGCTATCTTGAATAGTTTAGCTAAAGCGAGTCTCAATGACCTCATTTTAGGCAAGCTCGCACGGGCCCCGCAGGGATTCGCAGCTCGACTTACCCTACGTCGCAAGACATGCATATGATAATTATGTGCGCATATTTAATAGGTGCGATCATACCAGCACTAATGCACCGGATCCCATCAGAACTCCGCAGTTAAGCGTGCTTGGGCGAGAGTAGTACTAGGATGGGTGACCTCCTGGGAAGTCCTCGTGTTGCACCTCTTTTTTTTTTTTTTTTTTTTTTTTTTACGTCGTGCTTACCCTCGTTCTTTAAACGGCGCTATCTTGAATAGTTTAGCTAAAGCGAGTCTCAATGACCTGATTTTAGGCAAGCTCGCACGGGCCCCGCAGGGATTCGCAGCTCGACTTACCCTACGTCGCGAGACATGCATATGATAATTATGTGCGCATATTTTAATAGGTGCGATCATACCAGCACTAATGCACCGGATCCCATCAGAACTCCGCAGTTAAGCGTGCTTGGGCGAGAGTAGTACTAGGATGGGTGACCTCCTGGGAAGTCCTCGTGTTGCACCTCTTTTTTTTTTTTTTTTTTTTTTTTTTTTACGTCGTGCTTACCCTCGTTCTTTAAACGGCGCTATCTTGAATAGTTTAGCTAAAGCGAGTCTCAATGACCTATTTTAGGCAAGCTCGCACGGGCCCCGCAGGGATTCGCAGCTCGACTTACCCTACGTCGCAAGACATGCATATGATAATTATGTGCGCATATTTTAATAGGTGCGATCATACCAGCACTAATGCACCGGATCCCATCAGAACTCCGCAGTTAAGCGTGCTTGGGCGAGAGTAGTACTAGGATGGGTGACCTCCTGGGAAGTCCTCGTGTTGCACCTCTTTTTTTTTTTTTTTTTTTTTTTTACGTCGTGCTTACCCTCGTTCTTTAAACGGCGCTATCTTGAATAGTTTAGCTAAAGCGAGTCTCAATGACCTGATTTTAGGCAAGCTCGCACGGGCCCCGCAGGGATTCGCAGCTCGACTTACCCTACGTCGCGAGACATGCATATGATAATTATGTGCGCATATTTTAATAGGTGCGATCATACCAGCACTAATGCACCGGATCCCATCAGAACTCCGCAGTTAAGCGTGCTTGGGCGAGAGTAGTACTAGGATGGGTGACCTCCTGGGAAGTCCTCGTGTTGCACCTCTTTTTTTTTTTTTTTTTTTTTTTTTTTTTTTTACGTCGTGCTTACCCTCGTTCTTTAAACGGCGCTATCTTGAATAGTTTAGCTAAAGCGAGTCTCAATGACCTGATTTTAGGCAAGCTCGCACGGGCCCCGCAGGGATTCGCAGCTCGACTTACCCTACGTCGCAGACATGCATATGATAATTATGTGCGCATATTTTAATAGGTGCGATCATACCAGCACTAATGCACCGGATCCCATCAGAACTCCGCAGTTAAGCGTGCTTGGGCGAGAGTAGTACTAGGATGGGTGACCTCCTGGGAAGTCCTCGTGTTGCACCTCTTTTTTTTTTTTTTTTTTTTTTTTTTTTTTTTTTTACGTCGTGCTTACCCTCGTTCTTTAAACGGCGCTATCTTGAATAGTTTAGCTAAAGCGAGTCTCAATGACCTCATTTTAGGCAAGCTCGCACGGGCCCCGCAGGGATTCGCAGCTCGACTTACCCTACGTCGCAAGACATGCATATGATAATTATGTGCGCATATTTTAATAGGTGCGATCATACCAGCACTAATGCACCGGATCCCATCAGAACTCCGCAGTTAAGCGTGCTTGGGCGAGAGTAGTACTAGGATGGGTGACCTCCTGGGAAGTCCTCGTGTTGCACCTCTTTTTTTTTTTTTTTTTTTTTTTTACGTCGTGCTTACCCTCGTTCTTTAAACGGCGCTATCTTGAATAGTTTAGCTAAAGCGAGTCTCAATGACCTGATTTTAGGCAAGCTCGCACGGGCCCCGCAGGGATTCGCAGCTCGACTTACCCTACGTCGCAGACATGCATATGATAATTATGTGCGCATATTTTAATAGGTGCGATCATACCAGCACTAATGCACCGGATCCCATCAGAACTCCGCAGTTAAGCGTGCTTGGGCGAGAGTAGTACTAGGATGGGTGACCTCCTGGGAAGTCCTCGTGTTGCACCTCTTTTTTTTTTTTTTTTTTTTTTTTTTTTTACGTCGTGCTTACCCTCGTTCTTTAAACGGCGCTATCTTGAATAGTTTAGCTAAAGCGAGTCTCAATGACCTATTTTAGGCAAGCTCGCACGGGCCCCGCAGGGATTCGCAGCTCGACTTACCCTACGTCGCAAGACATGCATATGATAATTATGTGCGCATATTTTAATAGGTGCGATCATACCAGCACTAATGCACCGGATCCCATCAGAACTCCGCAGTTAAGCGTGCTTGGGCGAGAGTAGTACTAGGATGGGTGACCTCCTGGGAAGTCCTCGTGTTGCACCTCTTTTTTTTTTTTTTTTTTTTTTTTTACGTCGTGCTTACCCTCGTTCTTTAAACGGCGCTATCTTGAATAGTTTAGCTAAAGCGAGTCTCAATGACCTGATTTTAGGCAAGCTCGCACGGGCCCCGCAGGGATTCGCAGCTCGACTTACCCTACGTCGCGAGACATGCATATGATAATTATGTGCGCATATTTTAATAGGTGCGATCATACCAGCACTAATGCACCGGATCCCATCAGAACTCCGCAGTTAAGCGTGCTTGGGCGAGAGTAGTACTAGGATGGGTGACCTCCTGGGAAGTCCTCGTGTTGCACCTCTTTTTTTTTTTTTTTTTTTTTTTTTTTACGTCGTGCTTACCCTCGTTCTTTAAACGGCGCTATCTTGAATAGTTTAGCTAAAGCGAGTCTCAATGACCTATTTTAGGCAAGCTCGCACGGGCCCCGCAGGGATTCGCAGCTCGACTTACCCTACGTCGCAGACATGCATATGATAATTATGTGCGCATATTTTAATAGGTGCGATCATACCAGCACTAATGCACCGGATCCCATCAGAACTCCGCAGTTAAGCGTGCTTGGGCGAGAGTAGTACTAGGATGGGTGACCTCCTGGGAAGTCCTCGTGTTGCACCTCTTTTTTTTTTTTTTTTTTTTTTTTTTTTTTTTACGTCGTGCTTACCCTCGTTCTTTAAACGGCGCTATCTTGAATAGTTTAGCTAAAGCGAGTCTCAATGACCTCATTTTAGGCAAGCTCGCACGGGCCCCGCAGGGATTCGCAGCTCGACTTACCCTACGTCGCAGACATGCATATGATAATTATGTGCGCATATTTTAATAGGTGCGATCATACCAGCACTAATGCACCGGATCCCATCAGAACTCCGCAGTTAAGCGTGCTTGGGCGAGAGTAGTACTAGGATGGGTGACCTCCTGGGAAGTCCTCGTGTTGCACCTCTTTTTTTTTTTTTTTTTTTTTTTTTTTTTACGTCGTGCTTACCCTCGTTCTTTAAACGGCGCTATCTTGAATAGTTTAGCTAAAGCGAGTCTCAATGACCTCATTTTAGGCAAGCTCGCACGGGCCCCGCAGGGATTCGCAGCTCGACTTACCCTACGTCGCAGACATGCATATGATAATTATGTGCGCATATTTTAATAGGTGCGATCATACCAGCACTAATGCACCGGATCCCATCAGAACTCCGCAGTTAAGCGTGCTTGGGCGAGAGTAGTACTAGGATGGGTGACCTCCTGGGAAGTCCTCGTGTTGCACCTCTTTTTTTTTTTTTTTTTTTTTTTTTTTTTTTTTTTTACGTCGTGCTTACCCTCGTTCTTTAAACGGCGCTATCTTGAATAGTTTAGCTAAAGCGAGTCTCAATGACCTGATTTTAGGCAAGCTCGCACGGGCCCCGCAGGGATTCGCAGCTCGACTTACCCTACGTCGCGAGACATGCATATGATAATTATGTGCGCATATTTTAATAGGTGCGATCATACCAGCACTAATGCACCGGATCCCATCAGAACTCCGCAGTTAAGCGTGCTTGGGCGAGAGTAGTACTAGGATGGGTGACCTCCTGGGAAGTCCTCGTGTTGCACCTCTTTTTTTTTTTTTTTTTTTTTTTTACGTCGTGCTTACCCTCGTTCTTTAAACGGCGCTATCTTGAATAGTTTAGCTAAAGCGAGTCTCAATGACCTGATTTTAGGCAAGCTCCCACGGGCCCCGCAGGGATTCGCAGCTCGACTTACCCTACGTCGCAGACATGCATATGATAATTATGTGCGCATATTTTAATAGGTGCGATCATACCAGCACTAATGCACCGGATCCCATCAGAACTCCGCAGTTAAGCGTGCTTGGGCGAGAGTAGTACTAGGATGGGTGACCTCCTGGGAAGTCCTCGTGTTGCACCTCTTTTTTTTTTTTTTTTTTTTTTTTTTTACGTCGTGCTTACCCTCGTTCTTTAAACGGCGCTATCTTGAATAGTTTAGCTAAAGCGAGTCTCAATGACCTGATTTTAGGCAAGCTCGCACGGGCCCCGCAGGGATTCGCAGCTCGACTTACCCTACGTCGCGAGACATGCATATGATAATTATGTGCGCATATTTTAATAGGTGCGATCATACCAGCACTAATGCACCGGATCCCATCAGAACTCCGCAGTTAAGCGTGCTTGGGCGAGAGTAGTACTAGGATGGGTGACCTCCTGGGAAGTCCTCGTGTTGCACCTCTTTTTTTTTTTTTTTTTTTTTTTTTTTTTTTTTTACGTCGTGCTTACCCTCGTTCTTTAAACGGCGCTATCTTGAATAGTTTAGCTAAAGCGAGTCTCAATGACCTATTTTAGGCAAGCTCGCACGGGCCCCGCAGGGATTCGCAGCTCGACTTACCCTACGTCGCGAGACATGCATATGATAATTATGTGCGCATATTTTAATAGGTGCGATCATACCAGCACTAATGCACCGGATCCCATCAGAACTCCGCAGTTAAGCGTGCTTGGGCGAGAGTAGTACTAGGATGGGTGACCTCCTGGGAAGTCCTCGTGTTGCACCTCTTTTTTTTTTTTTTTTTTTTTTTTACGTCGTGCTTACCCTCGTTCTTTAAACGGCGCTATCTTGATAGTTTAGCTAAAGCGAGTCTCAATGACCTGATTTTAGGCAAGCTCGCACGGGCCCCGCAGGGATTCGCACTCGACTTACCCTACGTCGCGAGACATGCATATGATAATTATGTGCGCATATTTTAATAGGTGCGATCATACCAGCACTAATGCACCGGATCCCATCAGAACTCCGCAGTTAAGCGTGCTTGGGCGAGAGTAGTACTAGGATGGGTGACCTCCTGGGAAGTCCTCGTGTTGCACCTCTTTTTTTTTTTTTTTTTTTTTTTACGTCGTGCTTACCCTCGTTCTTTAAACGGCGCTATCTTGAATAGTTTAGCTAAAGCGAGTCTCAATGACCTCATTTTAGGCAAGTTCGCACGGGCCCCGCAGGGATTCGCAGCTCGACTTACCCTACGTCGCGAGACATGCATATGATAATTATGTGCGCATATTTTAATAGGTGCGATCATACCAGCACTAATGCACCGGATCCCATCAGAACTCCGCAGTTAAGCGTGCTTGGGCGAGAGTAGTACTAGGATGGGTGACCTCCTGGGAAGTCCTCGTGTTGCACCTCTTTTTTTTTTTTTTTTTTTTTTTTACGTCGTGCTTACCCTCGTTCTTTAAACGGCGCTATCTTGAATAGTTTAGCTAAAGCGAGTCTCAATGACCTCATTTTAGGCAAGCTCGCACGGGCCCCGCAGGGATTCGCAGCTCGACTTACCCTACGTCGCGAGACATGCATATGATAATTATGTGCGCATATTTTAATAGGTGCGATCATACCAGCACTAATGCACCGGATCCCATCAGAACTCCGCAGTTAAGCGTGCTTGGGCGAGAGTAGTACTAGGATGGGTGACCTCTGGGAAGTCCTCGTGTTGCACCTCTTTTTTTTTTTTTTTTTTTTTTTTTTTTACGTCGTGCTTACCCTCGTTCTTTAAACGGCGCTATCTTGAATAGTTTAGCTAAAGCGAGTCTCAATGACCTCATTTTAGGCAAGTTCGCACGGGCCCCGCAGGGATTCGCAGCTCGACTTACCCTACGTCGCGAGACATGCATATGATAATTATGTGCGCATATTTTAATAGGTGCGATCATACCAGCACTAATGCACCGGATCCCATCAGAACTCCGCAGTTAAGCGTGCTTGGGCGAGAGTAGTACTAGGATGGGTGACCTCCTGGGAAGTCCTCGTGTTGCACCTCTTTTTTTTTTTTTTTTTTTTTTTTACGTCGTGCTTACCCTCGTTCTTTAAACGGCGCTATCTTGAATAGTTTAGCTAAAGCGAGTCTCAATGACCTGATTTTAGGCAAGCTCGCACGGGCCCCGCAGGGATTCGCAGCTCGACTTACCCTACGTCGCGAGACATGCATATGATAATTATGTGCGCATATTTTAATAGGTGCGATCATACCAGCACTAATGCACCGGATCCCATCAGAACTCCGCAGTTAAGCGTGCTTGGGCGAGAGTAGTACTAGGATGGGTGACCTCCTGGGAAGTCCTCGTGTTGCACCTCTTTTTTTTTTTTTTTTTTTTTTTTTACGTCGTGCTTACCCTCGTTCTTTAAACGGCGCTATCTTGCACAGTTTAGTTAAAGCGAGTCTCAATGACCTGATTTTAGGCAAGCTCCACGGGCCCCGCAGGGATTCGCAGCTCGACTTACCCTACGTCGCAGACATGCATATGATAATTATGTGCGCATATTTTAATAGGTGCGATCATACCAGCACTAATGCACCGGATCCCATCAGAACTCCGCAGTTAAGCGTGCTTGGGCGAGAGTAGTACTAGGATGGGTGACCTCCTGGGAAGTCCTCGTGTTGCACCTCTTTTTTTTTTTTTTTTTTTTTTTTTTTTTTTTTTTTTTTACGTCGTGCTTACCCTCGTTCTTTAAACGGCGCTATCTTGAATAGTTTAGCTAAAGCGAGTCTCAATGACCTGATTTTAGGCAAGCTCGCACGGGCCCCGCAGGGATTCGCAGCTCGACTTACCCTACGTCGCAGACATGCATATGATAATTATGTGCGCATATTATAATAGGTGCGATCATACCAGCACTAATGCACCGGATCCCATCAGAACTCCGCAGTTAAGCGTGCTTGGGCGAGAGTAGTACTAGGATGGGTGACCTCCTGGGAAGTCCTCGTGTTGCACCTCTTTTTTTTTTTTTTTTTTTTTTTTTTTTTTTTACGTCGTGCTTACCCTCGTTCTTTAAACGGCGCTATCTTGAATAGTTTAGCTAAACGAGTCTCAATGACCTATTTTAGGCAAGCTCGCACGGGCCCCGCAGGGATTCGCAGCTCGACTTACCCTACGTCGCGAGACATGCATATGATAATTATGTGCGCATATTTTAATAGGTGCGATCATACCAGCACTAATGCACCGGATCCCATCAGAACTCCGCAGTTAAGCGTGCTTGGGCGAGAGTAGTACTAGGATGGGTGACCTCCTGGGAAGTCCTCGTGTTGCACCTCTTTTTTTTTTTTTTTTTTTTTTTTACGTCGTGCTTACCCTCGTTCTTTAAACGGCGCTATCTTGCACAGTTTAGTTAAAGCGAGTCTCAATGACCTGATTTTAGGCAAGCTCCACGGGCCCCGCAGGGATTTGCACTCGACTTACCCTACGTCGCGAGACATGCATATGATAATTATGTGCGCATATTTTAATAGGTGCGATCATACCAGCACTAATTCACCGGATCCCATCAGAACTCCGCAGTTAAGCGTGCTTGGGCGAGAGTAGTACTAGGATGGGTGACCTCTGGGAAGTCCTCGTGTTGCACCTCTTTTTTTTTTTTTTTTTTTTTTACGTCGTGCTTACCCTCGTTCTTTAAACGGCGCTATCTTGAATAGTTTAGCTAAAGCGAGTCTCAATGACCTCATTTTAGGCAAGTTCGCACGGGCCCCGCAGGGATTCGCAGCTCGACTTACCCTACGTCGCGAGACATGCATATGATAATTATGTGCGCATATTTTAATAGGTGCGATCATACCAGCACTAATGCACCGGATCCCATCAGAACTCCGCAGTTAAGCGTGCTTGGGCGAGAGTAGTACTAGGATGGGTGACCTCCTGGGAAGTCCTCGTGTTGCACCTCTTTTTTTTTTTTTTTTTTTTTTTACGTCGTGCTTACCCTCGTTCTTTAAACGGCGCTATCTTGAATAGTTTAGCTAAAGCGAGTCTCAATGACCTCATTTTAGGCAAGCTCGCACGGTCCCCGCAGGGATTCGCAGCTCGACTTACCCTACGTCGCAAGACATGCATATGATAATTATGTGCGCATATTATAAAAGGTGCGATCATACCAGCACTAATGCACCGGATCCCATCAGAACTCCGCAGTTAAGCGTGCTTGGGCGAGAGTAGTACTAGGATGGGTGACCTCTGGGAAGTCCTCGTGTTGCACCTCTTTTTTTTTTTTTTTTTTTTTTTTTTTTTTTTTTCGTCGTGCTTACCCTCGTTCTTTAAACGGCGCTATCTTGAATAGTTTAGCTAAAGCGAGTCTCAATGACCTCATTTTAGGCAAGTCGCACGGGCCCCGCAGGGATTCGCAGCTCGACTTACCCTACGTCGCGAGACATGCATATGATAATTATGTGCGCATATTTTAATAGGTGCGATCATACCAGCACTAATGCACCGGATCCCATCAGAACTCCGCAGTTAAGCGTGCTTGGGCGAGAGTAGTACTAGGATGGGTGACCTCTGGGAAGTCCTCGTGTTGCACCTCTTTTTTTTTTTTTTTTTTTTTACGTCGTGCTTACCCTCGTTCTTTAAACGGCGCTATCTTGAATAGTTTAGCTAAAGCGAGTCTCAATGACCTCATTTTAGGCAAGTTCGCACGGGCCCCGCAGGGATTCGCAGCTCGACTTACCCTACGTCGCGAGACATGCATATGATAATTATGTGCGCATATTTTAATAGGTGCGATCATACCAGCACTAATGCACCGGATCCCATCAGAACTCCGCAGTTAAGCGTGCTTGGGCGAGAGTAGTACTAGGATGGGTGACCTCCTGGGAAGTCCTCGTGTTGCACCTCTTTTTTTTTTTTTTTTTTTTTACGTCGTGCTTACCCTCGTTCTTTAAACGGCGCTATCTTGAATAGTTTAGCTAAAGCGAGTCTCAATGACCTCATTTTAGGCAAGTTCGCACGGGCCCCGCAGGGATTCGCAGCTCGACTTACCCTACGTCGCGAGACATGCATATGATAATTATGTGCGCATATTTTAATAGGTGCGATCATACCAGCACTAATGCACCGGATCCCATCAGAACTCCGCAGTTAAGCGTGCTTGGCGAGAGTAGTACTAGGATGGGTGACCTCCTGGGAAGTCCTCGTGTTGCACCTCTTCTTCTTTTTTTTTTTTTTTTTTTTTTTTTTTTTTTTTTTTTTTTACGTCGTGCTTACCCTCGTTCTTTAAACGGCGCTATCTTGCACAGTTTAGTTAAAGCGAGTCTCAATGACCTGATTTTAGGCAAGCTCCCACGGGCCCCGCAGGGATTTGCAACTCGACTTACCCTACGTCGCGAGACATGCATATGATAATTATGTGCGCATATTTTAATAGGTGCGATCATACCAGCACTAATTCACCGGATCCCATCAGAACTCCGCAGTTAAGCGTGCTTGGGCGAGAGTAGTACGAGGATGGGTGACCTCTGGGAAGTCCTCGTGTTGCACCTCTTTTTTTTTTTTTTTTTTTTTACGTCGTGCTTACCCTCGTTCTTTAAACGGCGCTATCTTGAATAGTTTAGCTAAAGCGAGTCTCAATGTCCTCATTTTAGGCAAGTTCGCACGGGCCCCGCAGGGATTCGCAGCTCGACTTACCCTACGTCGCGAGACATGCATATGATAATTATGTGCGCATATTTTAATAGGTGCGATCATACCAGCACTAATGCACCGGATCCCATCAGAACTCCGCAGTTAAGCGTGCTTGGGCGAGAGTAGTACTAGGATGGGTGACCTCCTGGGAAGTCCTCGTGTTGCACCTCTTTTTTTTTTTTTTTTTACGTCGTGCTTACCCTCGTTCTTTAAACGGCGCTATCTTGAATAGTTTAGCTAAAGCGAGTCTCAATGACCTCATTTTAGGCAAGCTCGCACGGTCCCCGCAGGGATTCGCAGCTCGACTTACCCTACGTCGCAAGACATGCATATGATAATTATGTGCGCATATTATAAAAGATGCGATCATACCAGCACTAATGCACCGGATCCCATCAGAACTCCGCAGTTAAGCGTGCTTGGGCGAGAGTAGTACTAGGATGGGTGACCTCCTGGGAAGTCCTCGTGTTGCACCTCTTTTTTTTTTTTTTTTTTTTTTTTTACGTCGTGCTTACCCTCGTTCTTTAAACGGCGCTATCTTGCACAGTTTAGTTAAAGCGAGTCTCAATGACCTGATTTTAGGCAAGCTCCCACGGGCCCCGCAGGGATTTGCAACTCGACTTACCCTACGTCGCGAGACATGCATATGATAATTATGTGCGCTTATTTTAATAGGTGCGATCATACCAGCACTAATTCACCGGAACTGGGAAGTCCTCGTGTTGCACCTCTTTTTTTTTTTTTTTTTTTTTTTTACGTCGTGCTTACCCTCGTTCTTTAAACGGCGCTATCTTGAATAGTTTAGCTAAAGCGAGTCTCAATGACCTCATTTTAGGCAAGCTCGCACGGGCCCCTGATGAGTATTTTGGTGAAAAATAAATTTCTCCCAAAACACACAAATCTAACCGGCAAGTGTACCGGGTCGTATCAAGTAATAAAAACTCACGGGAGTGAGGTCGATCCCACAGGGATTGATGGATCAAGCAACTTTAGTGGGTGATTAGTTTAGTCAAGCTAACATTGAGTGATTTGAGTGACAATTGAAGCCAACAGAATGTAAATGACAAGGAAAATTAAAGTGCAGAAAGTAAATTGCATTGAAACTTAAAGAGCAAGAAATGTAAATTGCAAGAATCTTAAATTGCAAGAAATGTAAATTGCATGAAATTAAAAGGGAGTGGGTGCTGGAAATTAAAAGAAAGCAGTAGATCAAGTAATTGGAAAGTTAAATTGCAAGAAGAATAAAAGAAATTAGGTACTGGGATTCATGAAATCAAACACGGAAGTGTAAATGACAATCAAACAGAGAAGTAAAAGATGCAGCAGGTTCAACAGATTTGGAAAATCACTTTAAAATCAAAACAGAGAGCAACTTGGCTCAATTGCAAAATCTAAATGAGAGGTTGAAGATCTCAGGGGTTGGATGAGACTAGAGACCAAGTCTAGATCTCAATTCCTTCCTTGATCCAACAGAGAATAATTGCAGAAGAAAATAGAGAAGAAAGCAGTAAAGAGAGTTTTGATTCAAATCACAATTCACTGAAATTATGCTGACAAGTAAACAGAGAGAATTCTCAAGGTGAGATTGAAACAGAATTTCTTCAATTCTCAACCCAAGATTCAAAAACAAAGAAAAGAAAATTTAAAGAGAGCTCTTGAATCCTCGTGCTCCCTTCTGGAGCCAGCCCCCTTACAAATATGAAAATGATGCCTTATATAGGCTTTACAAAATGGAAATGAAAATGAAATTAAAAACAAATTACAACTAAATGAAATTTCTATTTTATCTATTTCTTGTGCCTTTGAGTGATGATCATGGGCCTTTGCTCTTGGTGGAATTGGGTTGAAAGAGGCCTTGGTTGATTGCTCTTGGAGTTTGAAGAAGAACCGAAGTGAACCAATTGAACCGATTTTGAAGTTAGCCATAGTTGGTCCCAACGTTAGGGCCAAAGTTAGGGGTCTAACTTTGACCCCAACTTTTCATAGCAGCAAGCAATATTCTCTGGTTTGGACGTTGGTGCCAACGTTAGGGGTCTAACTTTGACCCTAACGTTGGCCTCCCTTATGCACATTTATGGCACCAACTTTGTCCTCTTGTCATGTTGCCAATTTTATGCCCAATATAGACTATCATATATGGTTGGAAAGATCTGAATGTCAGCTTTCTAACCCACTTGGAATCACTTCAATTGGACATCTACAACTCAAGTTATGATCATTTGAAGAGGGCATGGTCGCTGGCTTTGGTGTGCAGCGTTTGAGGTAACGTTAGCCCTCAAACGTTGGCGAAAACGCCAGTTCTGGAGGCTCAAATGTATTGTCCACCCCATACTATTATACATTGTTGGAAAGCCCTGGATGTCTACTTTCCAATGCCGTTGGGAGCACATTATTTGGAGCTCTACAGCTCGAGTTATACTCCTTTTAAGGTGCAGAGGTCAGTTGGCCTCACTGCAGGTTGCCACCATGTTCGTTTATGCACATTGCGGGGCAGTTTTCTCCCTCAATTTTAGTGTCCACCATGCAGTGCCATATATGCTTGGAAAGCTCTTGATTCCTACTTTCCAATGCTTCTTGAATCACCTCATTTGGAGCTCTGTAGCTCAAGTTATTCTTGTTGGAAGTATACCCCTTGTATGCCTTGTGGTGTGTGGCGCCAACGTTAGCCTCCAAGTTAGGGGGCTAACGTTGGCGCAAACGTTGGCCCCTCTCCCTTGTGTTTTCATGTGCCAACGTTAGGGTCAAAGTTAGACCCCTAACGTTGGCGCAAACGTTGGATGGCCAGGGAGGAATTCATGTGCCAACGTTAGCCTCCAAGTTAGGGGGCTAACGTTGGGGCTAACGTGGGATGGCCAGGGAGGAAAAATCAAGTTCCAACGTTAGCCTCCAAGTTAGGGGGCTAACGTTGGGGCTAACTTCATGCTTCCTGGTTCAATTTCACTTATTCCATTGTCCTCTCTTCACTTCTAGCCATTCCTCTTTGCTTCAACCTTTCTCCAAGCTTTCTTCACCTATCATTAATCAACCAAACTTATCAAAGCTATGCTCAAAATCATGAGATATTCATTCTTTCATAATATGCAACAAATATAGCATAAAACCTCATGAAATGACATAAATTCATATATGGTTGGTTCAATCAAGGGAAACATGAAAATCTACTCAATTAGCTTGCTTGTAGTTCAAGAAAGTGCATAATTCTAATGAAAACTAAAGAAAAAGACTAGCTAAAATAGGCTCAGATGACTTGTCATCAGCCCCGCAGGGATTCGCAGCTCGACTTACCCTACGTCGCGAGACATGCATATGATAATTATGTGCGCATATTTTAATAGGTGCGATCATACCAGCACTAATGCACCGGATCCCATCAGAACTCCGCAGTTAAGCGTGCTTGGGCGAGAGTAGTACTAGGATGGGTGACCTCCTGGGAAGTCCTCGTGTTGCACCTCTTTTTTTTTTTTTTTTTTTTTTTTTTTTTTTTTTTTTTTTACGTCGTGCTTACCCTCGTTCTTTAAACGGCGCTATCTTGCACAGTTTAGTTAAAGCGAGTCTCAATGACCTGATTTTAGGCAAGCTCGCACGGTCCCCGCAGGGATTCGCAGCTCGACTTACCCTACGTCGCAAGACATGCATATGATAATTATGTGCGCATATTTTAATAGGTGCGATCATACCAGCACTAATGCACCGGATCCCATCAGAACTCCGCAGTTAAGCGTGCTTGGGCGAGAGTAGTACTAGGATGGTTGACCTCCTGGGAAGTCCTCGTGTTGCACCTCTTTTTTTTTTTTTTTTTTTTTTTTTTTTTTTTTTTTTACGTCGTGCTTACCCTCGTTCTTTAAACGGCGCTATCTTGCACAGTTTAGTTAAAGCGAGTCTCAATGACCTGATTTTAGGCAAGCTCGCACGGGCCCCGCAGGGATTTGCAACTCGACTTACCCTACGTCGCGAGACATGCATATGATAATTATGTGCGCATATTATAATAGGTGCGATCATACCAGCACTAATGCACCGGATCCCATCAGAACTCCGCAGTTAAGCGTGCTTGGGCGAGAGTAGTACTAGGATGGGTGACCTCCTGGGAAGTCCTCGTGTTACACCTCTTTTTTTTTTTTTTTTTTTTTTTTTTTTTTTTTTTTTTTTTTACGTCGTGCCTACGCTCGTTCTTTAAACGGCACTATCTTGAATAGTTTAGCTAAAGCGAGTCTCAATGACCTCATTTTAGGCAAGCTCGCACGGGCCCCGCAGGGATTCGCAGCTCGACTTACCCTACGTCGCAAGACATGCATATGATAATTATGTGCGCATATTATAATAGGTGCGATCATACCAGCACTAATGCACCGGATCCCATCAGAACTCCGCAGTTAAGCGTGCTTGGGCGAGAGTAGTACTAGGATGGGTGACCTCCTGGGAAGTCCTTGTGTTGCACCTCTTTTTTTTTTTTTTTTTTTTTTTTTTTTTTTTTTTTTACGTCGTGCCTACCCTCGTTCTTTAAACGGCACTATCTTGAATAGTTTAGCTAAAGCGAGTCTCAATGACCTCATTTTAGGCAAGCTCGCACGGGCCCCGCAGGGATTCGCAGCTCGACTTACCCTCCAAATGGTGTCATGGAGATCTCTTTATATGTAGTCACCTTGAAGCAGCTTATAGTTTATGTGCTTTGGCCTCGACTCTAAGTATCATGTCTCAAGGCGGCTCTTTAGATAAGCTTTCAATCAATACTCCTAAACCAGTTGGTTTTAAGGTATTAGGTGTTAAAGCACCCCTAAGGATTTACTTGCTCAAGCCTCTTTCCTTGACACACTTCAACCACAAGCATTTTACTAGGCTAACAACTCTTTGAGTCATTGTTTCTTCTTTCTTTTCTGCCTAGTAATTGATGCTCAGAGCCTTGGACCATGTTCTTTTTGTTTTTGTATTTTCTTTTCTTTCTTTTGTTTTGTTTGCTGCTTCTTGGATCAATAGATTTTTGAGAATCTCCACAATACTTCTTTGAACTTCATGTCCCGCCTATGAGCTCCCATGCAAGTTTTCACAAGCATGCAACCTCAGTACAAAATCGTATAACCAGAACCACCACTTCTCCTAATCTTTTGCTTGCCTCAAAATTGTTTAATTCCTCAATCCTTCTTTTCAAAGAACTTTCATGTGATGCATTTCTTGGAAATTGAGTGCAAACAAGTTTTGAAGATAAGAATGTTGTGAATGATCAAACATCTTGCTTATTGAATTATAAAGAAAGAAATTATACTATGTATGCAGGCAGGGGTAAATAGAAAAGAAACTATACTATGCAGACAGGCAGGGTAGATCAGGATACAATCCAACTCTCAATCACAGCAATATTTAATGCAAAACAATGACTTAACAATACAACCTGTTGAAGTTTACTTTCTTTCCTTCTTCTCATCATCATCATTGCTGGCCTTCATGTTCATCTTTTGTTTCTTTGGTTGATGATGCTTAATCCTTCCAACAGTTTGTATGGACCTCTGCAATGATATTGAAAGTTGCTTGTTCCCCAAGCACTTGAAAAATGGTTAGCTTGCATGATTTATTTGTGGCTTTTGTACTTACTTTGGTGTGGGCACACCAAACTTAGTACCTTGCCAATGCATTAGATTAACCATGTGTAAAACTCTTTTTCTTTTTCAAAAATGACAAAACTGAAAACTAGGAAACAGCAGAATAGTTAACTAGTTTATACAACATGCTTGAAGCCAGCATTATGCAGAAATTGAGAATGTGTTTTATGATGGGATTTTGGTGAAACACCAAACTTAGAATCTTTCATTCTCCCTTAGATTGTTTTGGTGTGCAACACCAAACTTAGCTTCTTGCAATATAGATAAAACTAATTAACCTTTTTATTAAAATAGCTATGAAAAGAAAACTACCTCAGGTTGGGTTGCCTCCCAACAAAGCGCTTCTTTATTGTCACTAGCTTGACATCCTTCATTCTTTGATCATGGAGGCTGAAAATCATAGTGCCTCAGCTTTTCTCCTCTCACTATGGACTTCCTTACTGTCTCCTCCATTTCTTGGTGCCCTTCTTCAGAAATTCCAGAGATGGAGAACTCTCTCTTAGTTCATGTCATACAACCAAAACAGCAAAGATGCACAGAGCATTCTGTAGCTTGAGTGCAGTGGGGGTTAGTAGAGACAAAGTCTCAAACAGTTAGTGTGCAAGTCAAAAATTAAAGAAACAAAAAAGAAAAAATGCTTGATCTAGATCACCACCTCACTTAATCATTGTCAATCTATTCAATCCCCGGCAACGGCGCCAAAAACTTGATACGACCCGGTACACTTGCCGGTTAGTTTTGGGTGTTTTGGCAGAAATTCGTTTCTCATCAAAATATCTCATCAAGTTTTTGGCGCCGTTGCCGGGGATTGATTAGATTGACAATGATTAAGTGAGGTGGTAATCTAGATCAAGCACTTTTTCTTTATTTTTCCCTAATTTTTGACTAACCCACTAACTGTTTGAAGTTTTGTCCCAACCGGCTACATCCAATTTTCAAGAAAATCACTATGTTTTCTATTGATTGATTTATATGTCACAAGGAAGGAGGAGTCTCTGAGAAAGAAGAACATCACAACATGAAGCCACAACTCATTACACTAATAGAGAACAATTGTTCCTATGGTGGAAATCCCTTGGAGGACTCTAAGCAGCACCTATCCATTTTTCTGAAAACATGTGGGGCTGTCAATCTCAATGGTGTAGACCATGATACCATTAAGCTCATGTTATTTCCCTTCTCACTGAAGGATGAAGCAGCACAATGGCTTGAAACCTTTCCTCAAGGAAGTATAACTAGTTGGGATGAATTGGTTGCCAAGTTTCTAGCCAAATTTTCTTCACCCCAACAACACATCAAGATGAAAGAAGGAGTACATCCATTCATACAAAGAGAGGAAGAACCACTGTTCAAAGCATGGGAGAGATACAAGAAAACAAATGACAAGGTGGATTTCCGAGCGTTTTATGAAGGACTAACCTCCGAAACAAGAAAAGCAGTAGATTACTTCTCAGATGGCCTACTCAAGGCAACAGCAACCATCCAAGGAACTGCGGAGTTCAGTAACAAAGGAGCCAATAACCAACACTCATTTGAGATGCCACAGAATGAAATTTCAGAAAGGGAAGCATTGAATCTTGAAGGGGTGAGAGCAATCATGGATCAAAACAAGCAGCTACACCAGCAAACTCAACAGCAATTGGAATCAATAGCTAGACAAATTGATTCTCTACATTCTGCCACATTGAATGCACAATTTCCACCATGGAAACCACATTCTTATTTAAGAATGAGGGAATTTCAGCATCAGGAACAAAGGGACCTCAACTATAATAACCCCAACTTCCCAAACCTGCAAAAACACCACCATACCAACAAAAATCACTACACACTACCCCAATATACACATCTCCAACCCTATCCTACCTCACCACCTGCCCAAAATGACTTACATCAATCACCACAATTAACACAGTCACAACCAGTCCTAAACTTCCAAAAACTCTATGTTCTAGAAATGATGATGGAAAGGCTTATGAAAATTCAAGAAATGACATTAATAGAACAGGAGGACATAAGGAAAAACCAGGAGGCATATCTCAAGAGAATTGAAAGGTACATGGAACAAATGGTTCAAAACCCTGCTAAACTGGGTGAGAGAGAGGGAAATATATCCCTAAGAGCCAATGAAGATGACTCAAAGAACAATGAAAAAGCTGCTGAGTTGAAAGGGAAAGCAGTTATGGAAAACAAGGAAAAGCCTACGATAAGAGGAGGAAACCAAAGGCAACAGAGACCTCAACTTCCATGATCAGAGGATGAAGGATGTCAAGCTAGTGACAATAAAAGAGCGCTTGTTGGGAGGCAACCCAACCCGAGGTAGTTTTCTGTTCATAACTATTTTAATAAAAAGGTTAATTAGTTTTATCTATAATGCAAGAAGCTAAGTTTGGTGTTGCACACCAAAACAATCTAAAGGAGAATGCAGGATTTTAAGTTTGGTGTTTCACCAAAATCCCATTATAAAACACATTCTCACTTCTTGCATAATGTAGGCTTCAAGCATACTGGATGAACTAGTTAGCCATTTTACTGTTTTTCTTAGTTTCCAGTTCTTTTACTTTTGAAAAAGAAAAAAAAAAGAAATTATCACACATGGTTAATCCGATGCATTGGCAAGGTACTAAGTTTGGTGTTCCCACACCAAAGTAAGTTCAAAAAGCCCACAAATAAATCATGCAGATTAACCATTATTTCCAAGTGCTTGGGGAACAAGCAACTTTCAATATCATTGCAGAGGTCCATACAAGCTGTTGGAAGGATTAAAGCATCATCAACCTAAGAAACAAAAGATGAATCTAGAAGACAGCAATGATGATGATGAGAAGAAGGAAAGCAAGTAAACTTCAACAGGTTGTATTGTTAAGTCATTGTTTTGCATCAAATATTGCTGTAATTGAAAGTTGAATTGTATTCTGATCTGCCCTGCCTATCTGCATAGCATAGTTTTTTTTTTATTTTGCCTGCATAGCATAGTCTTTCTTTATAATTCAATAAGCAAGGTGTCTGATCATTCACAACATTCTTATCTTCAAAACTTGTTTGCACTCCAGTTTCAAGAAATGCATCACATGAAAGTTCTTTGAAAAGAAAGATTGAGGAATTAAACAATTTTGAGGCAAGCAAAAGATTAGGAAAAGTGGTGGTTCTGGTTATATGATTTTGTATTGAGGTTGCATGCTTGTGAAAACTTGCATGGGAGCTCATAGGCGGGACATGAAGTTCAAAGAAGTTTTGTGGAGATTCTCAAAAATTTATTGATCCAAGAAGCAGCAAACAAAAAAAAGAAAGAAAAGAAAATACAAAAACAAAAGAAATATGGCCCAAGGCTCTGAGCATCAATTACTAGGCAGAAAAAGAAAGAAAGAAACAAAAACTCAAAGAGTTGTTATCCTAGTAAATGCTTGTGGTTGAAGTGTGTCAAGGAAAGAGGCTTGAGCAAGTAAATCCTCAGGGGTGCTTCAACACCTAATACCTTAAAACCAACTGGTTTAGGAGTATTGATTGAAAGCTTATCTAAAGAGCCGCCTTGAGACATGATACTTAGAGTCGAGGCCAAAGCACATAAACTATAAGCTGCTTCAAGGTGACTACATATAAAGAGATCTCCATGACACCATTTGGATGAAAATCCTAAGACCTACGACTCCCAATATGTAAGGACTAGTGAGCACTGAAGCCCTTGCATGAGCATATGATTTAGAATTTATCCCACTGATACTTGATCACTTCACTCACTGCACTTTACAAGTGTTCCTCAATCCATCTTAATTGAAAGAACCTTGGAGCATAAATCTATTTCTTGCTTGGGGACAAGCAAGCTTTAAGTTTGGTGTTGTGATGACAAGTCATCCTAGCCCATTTTAGCTAGTCTTTTTCTTTTGTTTTCATTAGAATTATGCACTTTCTTAAGCTACAAGCAAGCTAATTGAGTAGATTTTCATGTTTCCCTTGATTGAACCAACCATATGTGAATTCATGCCATTTCATGAGGTTTTGAACTATATTTGTTGCATATTGTGGAAGATTGAATACCTCATGATTTTGAGCAAAACTTTGATTAGTTTGGTTGATCAATGATAGGTGAAGAAGGCTTGGAGAAAGGTTGAAGCAAAGAGGAATGGCTAGGAGTGAAGAGAGGACAATGGAATAAGTGAAAATTGAACCGGGTTGCATGAAGTTAGCCCCAACGTTAGCCTCCTAACTTGGAGGCTAACGTTGGGCATGAAGATCACTCCCTGGACTCCCCACGTTTGAGCCAACGTTAGCCCCCTAACTTGGAGGCTAACGTTGGCAAGAGAAACTTGAAACTCATCCCTGGGCTACCAACGTTTGCGCCAACGTTAGCCCCCTAACTTGGAGGCTAACGTTGGCACTTAAATCACAATGGGGGAGTAGGCAACGTTTGCGCCAACGTTAGCCCCCTAACGTGGAGGCTAACGTTGGCACCAATCACACCAAGCAAGGCCAACGTTAGGGTCAAAGTTAGACCCCTAACGTTGGCGCCAACGTCTAAACCAGAAGAATGTGGTTTGCTGATATGAAAAGTTAGGGTCAAAGTTAGACCCCTAACTTTGACCCTAACGTTGAAGACCAACGTTGGCTAACTCCATTTCCGGTTCAATTGGTTCACTTCGGTTCTTCTTCAATCTTCAAGAGCAATCAACCAAGGCCTCTTTCAACCCAATTCCACCAAGAACAAAGGCCCAACTCAAGGCTTGAAGATCATTTTGGAAAGTGTATAAATAGGATAGAATTCAATTTGTTTAGAGAGCTTTTTCGGGAGAGTTTTCTTTTAAAGCTTTTCCTTTTAGAATTTTTAGAATAGTTTTTGGGAAGCTTTTGTTACGGAGTGAATTTGAATTTCTTTGTTTCCTTTTACTTGCAATTTCATTTTACCTTTGTCTTGGATCTTGGATTTGAGAATTGAAGAAATTCTGTTTCAATCTCAATCTTGGATCTCTCTGCTTTCTTTACTTTACTGTTAATTGAATTTCATTTCCTGTTACTTGATCTTCATCTCTTTTCTTTGCAATTTACAATTTCCTTGCTATTGTTCTTGTTGGATCTAGGAAGGCATTGAGATCTAGACTTGGTTTTCTAGTCTCTGGGTCCTGAGATCTAAATTCTCATTTCAATTCTCTGTTTAATGCTTTCATTGTTCATTTACTTTGCTGTTATAAGATCCGGTTCAATCCCAATTCCCTTTTCCTCTTCTGTTTGATGCAATTTAGTTTTCCCTTGTTTAAATTCTGCAAATCCTCATCCCAATCCCCTTTACTTTTCAAGCAATTTACATTTCTTGCACTTTAAGTTTCTGTCATTTAATTTCTTGTCCTTTAAGTTTCAGCAATTTACTTTCCCGCTCTCTTTAATTTCATGCAATTTACATTCTGCAAATCACAAATCACCCAACCAACACTTGATTCGCTTGACTAAATCAACCACTAAACTAAAATTGCTCAATCCTTCAATCCCTGTGGGATCGACCTCACTTCCGTGAGTTTTTATTACTTGATACGACCCGGTACACTTGCCGGTTAGTTTTGGGTGTTTTGGTAGAAATTCGTTTCTCATCAAAATATCTCATCAAGTTTTTGGCGCCGTTGCCGGGGATTGATTAGATTGACAATGATTAAGTGAGGTGGTAATCTAGATCAAGCACTTTTTCTTTATTTTTCTTTAACCTTTGATTAACCCACTAACTGTTTGAATTTTTGCTTAAGCTAACTAAAACTTCATTCTAACAGTAGATTGAAGTATCACTGGTTTGTGTGCTCTTATGTTCTGCTTGTATGTCAGGTACACAAAGAGCCATACCCAATTTTCATGAACAAGACGAAAGAACTCTCAGGAGGTTAAGAAGAGCCGAAAGAGGGAAAAGTATTGTTGGAGAAGAAGAATCTGAGGAAGAATACCACGAGATGGAAGGAGATACATCTAATCCAGGAGAAGGAGTTAATAATCCACCACAACAGAGGAGAGTATTGGCTTCCTATACTTTTGCAAATGCTAGACATTGTGGAAGCAGCATTCTCACCCCTAATGTCAATGCAAATAACTTTGAACTGAAGCCACAACTCATCACATTGGTCCAGAATAACTGCTCATTTGGAGGAGGACCATTGGAGGATCCAAATCAACATCTATCTACCTTCTTGAGGATCTGTGACACTGTCAAATCCAATGGTGTGAATCCTGAGACTTACAAGCTTCTGCTGTTCCCGTTCTCATTAAGGGATAAGGCTGCACAATGGCTTGAAACTTTTCCCCAAGCAAGTATCACTAGTTGGGATGACTTGGTGGCTAAATTTCTAGCCAAATTCTATCCACCCCAGAGAGTCATCAGGCTGAAAACTGAGGTGCAGACATTCACACAATTAGATGCTGAATCCTTGTATGAAGCATGGGAGAGGTACAAAGCCTTAATCAGAAAGTGCCCTCCAGAGATGTTCAATGAATGGGATGTGCTGCAAAATTTCTATGAAGGCCTGACATTGAAATCTCAGGAGGCATTAGATCATTCTGCTGGAGGTTCACTACAACTAATGAAAACTGCTGAGGAAGCTCAGAATCTTGTGGACATGGTGGCCAACAATCAATATTTCTTTGCTCATCAAAGAAGCCGCCAACCATCACAAAGAAGAGGAGTAATGGAACTAGACGGAGTGGATTCAATCCTAGCTCAAAACAAGATGATGCAGCAGCAATTTCAACAACAATTTGAGCAAATGGCTAAGAGGATTGACAGTCTCCAAGTTGCAGCAGTCAACACTAGCCAGCCATCAACCACATGGGGTCAGAGTGAAGAGACTCAAGAGGAGCAACAACAAGAACAAGTCCAGTACATGCACAACCAAAATTCTGGGCCAAATGAAGTATATGGTGACACTTACAACCCTTCTTGGAAGAACCACCCAAACCTTAGGTGGGGAGACAATCACAACCAAAATCAACAACCATGGCAGAGAAACTCAAACCAAAACACTTTAAGAAACAACCAAAACCACAACCAGCAGCAAACCAACCAAAACCCCTACAGAAAACCTCAAAACAACTACTCCAACCCCAACCATTACCAATCTAATAACCAACCCACCAACCAAAATGCCTACCATCCACCATCCACATTTCACAACCCACCACAAGCATCACCTGAATCTCAAAGACTCACCAACTTGGAAACCTTGATAGACAAAATGTGGAAACACCAAGAAATGACAACCAAGAACCATGAAGCCTCCATGAAGAGCCTAGAGAGGCAAATTGGGCAAATCTCCAAACAGATTTCTGTTGAGAAATCTTCAAGCTCACTGCCAAGTGACACAATCCCAAATCCTAAGGAAGAATGCAAGGCAATACAATTGAGGAGTGGAAAAGTCTTGGTGAAAAATGAAGAAGCAACCAAGAAGCCAAAGGAAAGTGACAAGAAACAAGCTGAAGAAGAGAAAGTCAATGACAAGAAGGAGGCAGCAAGCAAGCCAACTCAGGATCAAGCTCAAGAAAAAGAAGATCAGCCACAAAAATCAAGAAAGGGAAAGGAAGTAATTGAAGAGCCAACTGAGGACCAAAGGCAGGGAAATAACTTCACTCCTCCCTTGCCATATCCTCAAAGGTTTAACAAGGAAACTAAGGACCAACACTTCCCAAAATTTCTTGAAATCTTCAAGAAGTTAGAAATCAATATTCCCTTAACTGAAGCACTTGAGCAAATGCCCCTGTACGCAAAGTTCTTGAAGGAACTTATCAACAAGAAGAGGAGTTGGCAAGTTAATGAAACTGTACTGCTCACTGAGGAATGCAGAGCACTAATCCAGAAGGGACTTCCTCCCAAACTTGAGGACCCTGGGAGTTTCTTTCTACCCTGCGCCATTGGCAGTATGACTATCAAGAAGGCGATGTGTGACTTGGGAGCTAGTATCAATCTGATGCCTGCTTCTCTAGTGAAAAAGTTAGGCATAAAAGAGGTAAAACCGGTACAGATGTCTCTAGAATTGGTGGACAAATCAGTGATATGCCCCAGTGGTATAATTGAGAACCTTCTAGTCAAAGTAGACAGATTCATCTTCCCAGCAGATTTTGTGATCCTGGATTCGAATCAGGATGAGGGCGATTCCATTATACTGGGAAGACCGTTTTTAGCCACTGCTAGGGCCATCATAGACATAGAGCAAGGAGAATTAACCCTCAGGATGCATAATGAAAGTATCACTCTGAGTGTACTACCAGAAACACCGAACAGTAATGAAAAGAAGGATGGTACAGAAACAGACAAGGAGAATCTGCAGTGGAGGGAGGAAATCAACAAGACAAACAACAACTGCCCTCCCAAGCAAGAGATAGACGATACAGCAGGCCAAAAAGAGAAAGAGACTGTGCAAAGTAATGAAGAAGCTCAAGGGAACATTGTAGTATTGGCAACTAAGAAAAGGAATTTCAAAAGGGAGCCTGTTTTCAAAGAAGAAGAATTAACAAAAGGAAGGAAGAAAAACAAAAACAGAATCAAAAAGGGGTGGAAGAACAAAAAAATCCCAACAGAAGGGCTCTTCAAAGGTGACAAAGTGCAGTTAGTCTATCAACAACTGGGAACAGACCAACAGACTAACGATTACTACACTGTGAGCAAAATATTATCACTAGAACATGCTGAGATAGAGCACCAAGGAACAAAGAAGAAGCTCACGATCAGAGGGGACAAGTTGAGGCACTACAGTCATCAACCACCATAAAAGAAAGCTTCAATGTCAAGCTAGTGACAATAAAAGAGCGCTCCATGGGAGGCAACCCATGCTTTAAGATTCTTGTCATTTTACATTCAATAAACTATGGTCACCTGATGCATGAATTCTTTTCTCTTTTCATGAACATGTCCACTTATTGCATGCACTATTTTGAAACATATGCTAAGTTGATATATCTTTAAGCACACTTAACCAATATCATAAAGAATTTTGTTTTACATGCTTAAAATGTTTTGATAGAGCATATGGCCGAACACTAAGTTTGGTGTCCACATAGCTTCATGAGAATCTGAAATTCATGCATCAATAATCATACATTTGTCATTTTTTTTTCAAAACCTTATAAATAGAATTTTCTTTTAACTAAAAAGAATAATATTGCTACGGTGGGATAAGACTAATGCATGTGTCTTGTTGTGATGACTAGGAGGTCAAAGAATCTTCAATGAAAAGAAGGACAAGACAAAAGAAAGCTTAGCATAAGGACAAAATCATATCACATGCTTCAAGGAAGAAATCTGCCCCTCATTGAAAATGATCACGGCAAAGGCTAGGGAAGGAGCAAATTTTGTCTTCATTCATCCATACATGCACACCCTTGATCCCCATGGTGCTTAATTGCATCCTAGCCCTCTATTTCTCATATAAAAGCATACCACCTTCAAGCCATGCACATGACCGAATCACTCCTCAACATTACAAGTCTTGTGCAACCTTTTCTTTTACTTTAAACTCCAAACACTCAATCTTCTCTTCATAATTCCCTAGCAAGTTCAGTCCGAACCTCTTTTTTCCTCCAACCACACATCAAACTCTCCAACACTCTCCACATTCCCTCTCAACCAACCAAGTGATTATGGCATCCTCCTCAAGAACCAAACGACGAAAGGAAAAGATCCAATAGTAGAGGAAGAAACACATGAGTATGACCAATGGAAGTTCAAGTCTTGGTCTCATCAAATGCAAATTCAATGGATGAACGAGAAAAAAATTTATCCTGAGATTCCATTCATGTTGCCGGATGATGGGTGTCAAGAAATAAAGAACAAGATCCGGAAGAGGAGATGGGAGGAACTTACATCACCAATCTCTCGAATTAATGCCAATATTATAAGAGAGTTTTATGCAAATGCCCCAAGGATTGACATGCGTGAACCCCCAACGTACAAGAGCTATGTGCGTGGGGTGGAAGTAGACTTTGGCCCAGATGCAATCAAGAAAGTTTTGAAACTAAAGTCAGTGCGCTTTGATGAACCGGGATACCAACAAAGATTGACTGAGGATCAAAATTATGAAGAGATTGCAAGAGACATTTGTTTTGAGAACTCAAGATGGGAGGGAGATGACAAGAACAGATACAAGTTCTTGAAGAGATGTAACCTCATTCCGGAGGCAAAAGGATGGTATGAGTTGATGAAAAGGTCAATTCTGGGGACAGTGAACACCTCAGAAGTTAACAGGGAGAGAGCCTTAATGCTGCATTGTATCATGGTGGGTGGAGAGATAAGAGTTCATGAGATCCTTGCAAGAGACATCCTAAAGATAGCTGAAAAAAATTCGGCCGGATCTTGGTTGTACTATCCAAGCACCATTTGGAAGTTGTGTGCAAAGGCCAAAGTTCCATTGGAAGAGGAGAATCCAATGTGGCTAGCCAAGGCATGCCCATAACTATTGAACGAATGACGATGCCCCTTGAAGCACACCAAGGCCGAAGGCCACATGGAGGAAGGGAAAGAGAAGAGCAAATGGAAGTAGATGAGCCCCACATGGAAGAAGAGCCACAAGAGGAGGAGGAACAGCCACACTTTTTCTCACAAGGCAATATGGACATGACTCAAATGCAAGAAGCAATAGGGAGGTTATCTCAGCAATACACAAGAATCCAAGCAAGGCAAGAGGAATATCATTCTCTGTACATGCAAAACCAACAAGCACAAGAAGAAAGAGAGCTGAGAATAATCAACAAACAAAATGAATTCGAGTCAAGATTTCTTGCGATGCAAGAAGAACATGCCTTTCAATCTCATGAATCTTTTGGGAAGTTGGAACAAATGCAAGCTGAAAGTTTGAAGGCCTTCAAGGAGTTCACAACACTCCAAGAAGCAAGGTATGAAGTGCAAGCCGATTACAATGTCAATAGCCAAATCAAACTAAACTATATTGGAGAACATTTGCATCACATGGATCCGGCATTCCCAACTTTTGATGAATTTTTCAAAATGAGAAGTGAGATGGAAGTGAACAGGGCTATGAGACTTGAAGATAGAGTGGAGGAGGCTATGAACAAGGCTGGCTTTTGGCAAGATCAAGAACCACCAAACAAAGATGGTGGAACACTAGCAGCCAAGTATATGAAAGGAGAAAGAAAAGGCATGACAAATAAAAGGTGGATTTGCTCTTTGATCATCACAACATGCATTCTATCTGTTCCAATCTGTTTTTGAATTTTTTTTTGTAGTCATTTAAAAGTCTTTGCATTTGTTGGTTATTTCAAAATAAGTAAGCTAGTTCATGTGTTGGCTTGTTGTTCATTTCACTTAACAAGAAGTATGTGTTGTCCCCTGCATCTTTAAATTTAATAAAAGAACAGTTTGAATGTGAAGTGAAATGGTCTCTGTTAGTTAGAAGTGGAATAAAAGTAAGTGGTGGTGTGTGTGATTGCATTATAACTCACTTTAGTGAATAAAGAGCTAAGATATCTCCTTCTAAGTAGAGAGTGGCCTATTGTCTATGAATCTCAATTGAATAGAATTCCTTGGTTAGAAAGAAAAACAAAAAAAAAAGAAAGAAAGAACAAAGAAAGCTAAAAGGTGGCAAAACAAAAGAAAAACAAAAAGAAATAAAGCTGGACACCAATAGCTTGAACTCTGAAATATATGCCTGTGATGTTTTTGTACTAGATCTGCTTGGATTAGTAAGCTCTTAGGAGTGCCTCAACACTTGGTGACTTGGGTTAACTAACCCGGGATCATCAGCTGAAAATCCACTATCAAGAGCAACCTAACTACAAGCATTTAGTAGCCCAAAGAGGTGCTGGCATCAATGTTTTAAGAAGGAATGGAGCCAAGTGTCTATGGTGAATAATGTGTCAAGTATAAAAAGAAAATGAACTTGCTACACATGACACTCAAATAAGCTTTTGAATAAAGTAATAGCCAAGGATAAAGGAATAATGAGAGGTCATAGCAGTATGTCACTTGAAACTGAAGGAACTTTCTAGCCTAGGAGTCAATAAGAAGTGAGCATTTGCATATCCACATAAAACCCATGAACTATCAATAACACTTTGCTAGCATGAACTTCCTCTTCCATTTCATTCTTTCTTCTTAATAAATTCATTTCTTGCTTGGGACAAGCAAGCTTTAAGTTTGGTGTTGTGATGACAAGTCATCTTAGCCCATTTTAGCTAGTCTTTTTTTTGTTTCATTAAATTATGCACTTTCTTAAGCTACAAGCAAGCTAATTGAGTAGATTTTCATGTTTCCCTTGATTGAACCAACCATATGTGAATTCATGCCATTCATGAGGTTTTGAACTATATTTGTTGCATATTGTGAAGATTGAATACCTCATGATTTGAGCAAACTTTGATTAGTTTGGTTGATCAATGATAGGTGAAGAAGGCTTGGAGAAAGGTTGAAGCAAAGAGAATGGCTAGGATGAAGAGAGGACAATGGAATAAGTGAAAATTGAACCGGGTTGCATGAAGTTAGCCCCAACGTAGCCCCCTAACTGGAGGCTAACGTTGGCATATGAATCACTCTTTGGAAGTAGCCAACGTTAGCTCCAACGTTAGCCCCTAACTTGGAGGCTAACGTTGGAACTTGAGAGTTTCTCCCTGGGCTACCAACGTTTGCGCCAACGTTAGCCCCCTAACTTGGAGGCTAACGTTGGCACTTAAATCACAATGGGGGAGTAGGCAACGTTTGCGCCAACGTTAGCCCCCTAACGTGGAGGCTAACGTTGGCACCAATCACACCAAGCAAGGCCAACGTTAGGGTCAAAGTTAGACCCCTAACGTTGGCGCCAACGTCTAAACCAGAAGAATGTGGTTTGCTGATATGAAAAGTTAGGGTCAAAGTTAGACCCCTAACTTTGACCCTAACGTTGAAGACCCAACGTTGGCTAACTCCATTTCCGGTTCAATTGGTTCACTTCGGTTCTTCTTCAATCTTCAAGAGCAATCAACCAAGGCCTCTTTCAACCCAATTCCACCAAGAACAAAGGCCCAACTCAAGGCTTGAAGATCATTTTGGAAA
>NC_092041.1:40353543-40370541 GCF_003086295.3 Arachis hypogaea | reverse complement strand
AGTAGTACTAGGATGGGTGACCTCCTGGGAAGTCCTCGTGTTGCACCTCTTTTTTTTTTTTTTTTTTTTTTTTTTACGTCGTGCTTACCCTCGTTCTTTAAACGGCGCTATCTTGAATAGTTTAGCTAAAGCGAGTCTCAATGACCTGATTTTAGGCAAGCTCGCACGGGCCCCGCAGGGATTCGCAGCTCGACTTACCCTACGTCGCGAGACATGCATATGATAATTATGTGCGCATATTTAATAGGTGCGATCATACCAGCACTAATGCACCGGATCCATCAGAACTCCGCAGTTAAGCGTGCTTGGGCGAGAGTAGTACTAGGATGGGTGACCTCCTGGGAAGTCCTCGTGTTGCACTCTTTTTTTTTTTTTTTTTTTTTACGTCGTGCTTACCCTCGTTCTTTAAACGCGCTATCTTGAATAGTTTAGCTAAAGCGAGTCTCAATGACCTGATTTTAGGCAAGCTCGCACGGGCCCGCAGGGATTCGCAGCTCGACTTACCCTACGTCGCGAGACATGCATATGATAATTATGTGCGCATATTTTAATAGGTGCGATCATACCAGCACTAATGCACCGGATCCCATCAGAACTCCGCAGTTAAGCGTGCTTGGGCGAGAGTAGTACTAGGATGGGTGACCTCCTGGGAAGTCCTCGTGTTGCACCTCTTTTTTTTTTTTTTTTTTTTACGTCGTGCTTACCCTCGTTCTTTAAACGCGCTATCTTGAATAGTTTAGCTAAAGCGAGTCTCAATG
Source organism: Arachis hypogaea (assembly GCF_003086295.3). Taxonomy (NCBI): domain Eukaryota; kingdom Viridiplantae; phylum Streptophyta; class Magnoliopsida; order Fabales; family Fabaceae; genus Arachis; species Arachis hypogaea. Next base: position 40,369,783 of record NC_092041.1, on the reverse strand, counting down.
ACCTGATTTTAGGCAAGCTCGCACGGCCCCGCAGGGATTCGCAGCTCGACTTACCCTACGTCGCGAGACATGCATATGATAATTATGTGCGCATATTAATAGGTGCGATCATACCAGCACTAATGCACCGGATCCATCAGAACTCCGCAGTTAAGCGTGCTTGGGCGAGAGTAGTACTAGGATGGGTGACCTCCTGGGAAGTCCTCGTGTTGCACTTTTTTTTTTTTTTTTTTTTTTACGTCGTGCTTACCCTCGTTCTTTAAACGGCGCTATCTTGAATAGTTTAGCTAAAGCGAGTCTCAATGACCTGATTTTAGGCAAGCTCGCACGGGCCCCGCAGGGATTCGCAGCTCGACTTACCCTACGTCGCGAGACATGCATATGATAATTATGTGCGCATATTTTAATAGGTGCGATCATACCAGCACTAATGCACCGGATCCCATCAGAACTCCGCAGTTAAGCGTGCTTGGGCGAGAGTAGTACTAGGATGGGTGACCTCCTGGGAAGTCCTCGTGTTGCACCTCTTTTTTTTTTTTTTTTTTTTTTACGTCGTGCTTACCCTCGTTCTTTAAACGGCGCTATCTTGAATAGTTTAGCTAAAGCGAGTCTCAATGACCTGATTTTAGGCAAGCTCGCACGGGCCCCGCAGGGATTCGCAGCTCGACTTACCCTACGTCGCGAGACATGCATATGATAATTATGTGCGCATATTTTAATAGGTGCGATCATACCAGCACTAATGCACCGGATCCCATCAGAACTCCGCAGTTAAGCGTGCTTGGGCGAGAGTAGTACTAGGATGGGTGACCTCCTGGGAAGTCCTCGTGTTGCACCTCTTTTTTTTTTTTTTTTTTTACGTCGTGCTTACCCTCGTTCTTTAAACGGCGCTATCTTGAATAGTTTAGCTAAAGCGAGTCTCAATGACCTGATTTTAGGCAAGCTCGCACGGGCCCCGCAGGGATTCGCAGCTCGACTTACCCTACGTCGCGAGACATGCATATGATAATTATGTGCGCATATTATAATAGGTGCGATCATACCAGCACTAATGCACCGGATCCCATCAGAACTCCGCAGTTAAGCGTGCTTGGGCGAGAGTAGTACTAGGATGGGTGACCTCCTGGGAAGTCCTCGTGTTGCACCTCTTTTTTTTTTTTTTTTTTTTTACGTCGTGCTTACCCTCGTTCTTTAAACGGCGCTATCTTGAATAGTTTAGCTAAAGCGAGTCTCAATGACCTGATTTTAGGCAAGCTCGCACGGGCCCCGCAGGGATTCGCACTCGACTTACCCTACGTCGCGAGACATGCATATGATAATTATGTGCGCATATTTTAATAGGTGCGATCATACCAGCACTAATGCACCGGATCCCATCAGAACTCCGCAGTTAAGCGTGCTTGGGCGAGAGTAGTACTAGGATGGGTGACCTCCTGGGAAGTCCTCGTGTTGCACCTTTTTTTTTTTTTTTTTTTTTTTTTACGTCGTGCTTACCCTCGTTCTTTAAACGGCGCTATCTTGAATAGTTTAGCTAAAGCGAGTCTCAATGACCTGATTTTAGGCAAGCTCGCACGGGCCCCGCAGGGATTCGCAGCTCGACTTACCCTACGTCGCGAGACATGCATATGATAATTATGTGCGCATATTTTAATAGGTGCGATCATACCAGCACTAATGCACCGGATCCCATCAGAACTCCGCAGTTAAGCGTGCTTGGCGAGAGTAGTACTAGGATGGGTGACCTCCTGGGAAGTCCTCGTGTTGCACCTTTTTTTTTTTTACGTCGTGCTTACCCTCGTTCTTTAAACGGCGCTATCTTGAATAGTTTAGCTAAAGCGAGTCTCAATGACCTGATTTTAGGCAAGCTCCACGGGCCCCGCAGGGATTCGCAGCTCGACTTACCCTACGTCGCGAGACATGCATATGATAATTATGTGCGCATATTTTAATAGGTGCGATCATACCAGCACTAATGCACCGGATCCCATCAGAACTCCGCAGTTAAGCGTGCTTGGGCGAGAGTAGTACTAGGATGGGTGACCTCCTGGGAAGTCCTCGTGTTGCACCTTTTTTTTTTTTTTTTACGTCGTGCTTACCCTCGTTCTTTAAACGGCGCTATCTTGAATAGTTTAGCTAAAGCGAGTCTCAATGACCTGATTTTAGGCAAGCTCGCACGGGCCCCGCAGGGATTCGCAGCTCGACTTACCCTACGTCGCGAGACATGCATATGATAATTATGTGCGCATATTTAATAGGTGCGATCATACCAGCACTAATGCACCGGATCCCATCAGAACTCCGCAGTTAAGCGTGCTTGGGCGAGAGTAGTACTAGGATGGGTGACCTCCTGGGAAGTCCTCGTGTTGCACCTCTTTTTTTTTTTTTTTTTTTACGTCGTGCTTACCCTCGTTCTTTAAACGGCGCTATCTTGAATAGTTTAGCTAAAGCGAGTCTCAATGACCTGATTTTAGGCAAGCTCGCACGGGCCCCGCAGGGATTCGCAGCTCGACTTACCCTACGTCGCGAGACATGCATATGATAATTATGTGCGCATATTTTAATAGGTGCGATCATACCAGCACTAATGCACCGGATCCCATCAGAACTCCGCAGTTAAGCGTGCTTGGGCGAGAGTAGTACTAGGATGGGTGACCTCCTGGGAAGTCCTCGTGTTGCACCTCTTTTTTTTTTTTTTTTTTTTACGTCGTGCTTACCCTCGTTCTTTAAACGGCGCTATCTTGAATAGTTTAGCTAAAGCGAGTCTCAATGACCTCATTTTAGGCAAGCTCGCACGGGCCCCGCAGGGATTCGCAGCTCGACTTACCCTACGTCGCGAGACATGCATATGATAATTATGTGCGCATATTTAATAGGTGCGATCATACCAGCACTAATGCACCGGATCCCATCAGAACTCCGCAGTTAAGCGTGCTTGGGCGAGAGTAGTACTAGGATGGGTGACCTCCTGGGAAGTCCTCGTGTTGCACCTCTTTTTTTTTTTTTTTTTTTTACGTCGTGCTTACCCTCGTTCTTTAAACGGCGCTATCTTGAATAGTTTAGCTAAAGCGAGTCTCAATGACCTGATTTTAGGCAAGCTCGCACGGGCCCCGCAGGGATTCGCACTCGACTTACCCTACGTCGCGAGACATGCATATGATAATTATGTGCGCATATTTAATAGGTGCGATCATACCAGCACTAATGCACCGGATCCCATCAGAACTCCGCAGTTAAGCGTGCTTGGGCGAGAGTAGTACTAGGATGGGTGACCTCCTGGGAAGTCCTCGTGTTGCACCTTTTTTTTTTTTTTTTTTTTTACGTCGTGCTTACCCTCGTTCTTTAAACGGCGCTATCTTGAATAGTTTAGCTAAAGCGAGTCTCAATGACCTGATTTTAGGCAAGCTCGCACGGGCCCCGCAGGGATTCGCAGCTCGACTTACCCTACGTCGCGAGACATGCATATGATAATTATGTGCGCATATTTAATAGGTGCGATCATACCAGCACTAATGCACCGGATCCCATCAGAACTCCGCAGTTAAGCGTGCTTGGGCGAGAGTAGTACTAGGATGGGTGACCTCCTGGGAAGTCCTCGTGTTGCACCTCTTTTTTTTTTTTTTTTTTTACGTCGTGCTTACCCTCGTTCTTTAAACGGCGCTATCTTGAATAGTTTAGCTAAAGCGAGTCTCAATGACCTGATTTTAGGCAAGCTCGCACGGCCCCGCAGGGATTCGCAGCTCGACTTACCCTACGTCGCAAGACATGCATATGATAATTATGTGCGCATATTTAATAGGTGCGATCATACCAGCACTAATGCACCGGATCCCATCAGAACTCCGCAGTTAAGCGTGCTTGGGCGAGAGTAGTACTAGGATGGGTGACCTCCTGGGAAGTCCTCGTGTTGCACCTTTTTTTTTTTTTTTTTTTTTTACGTCGTGCTTACCCTCGTTCTTTAAACGGTATCTTGAATAGTTTAGCTAAAGCGAGTCTCAATGACCTGATTTTAGGCAAGCTCGCACGGGCCCCGCAGGGATTCGCAGCTCGACTTACCCTACGTCGCGAGACATGCATATGATAATTATGTGCGCATATTTTAATAGGTGCGATCATACCAGCACTAATGCACCGGATCCCATCAGAACTCCGCAGTTAAGCGTGCTTGGGCGAGAGTAGTACTAGGATGGGTGACCTCCTGGGAAGTCCTCGTGTTGCACCTCTTTTTTTTTTTTTTTACGTCGTGCTTACCCTCGTTCTTTAAACGGCGCTATCTTGAATAGTTTAGCTAAAGCGAGTCTCAATGACCTGATTTTAGGCAAGCTCGCACGGGCCCCGCAGGGATTCGCAGCTCGACTTACCCTACGTCGCAAGACATGCATATGATAATTATGTGCGCATATTTAATAGGTGCGATCATACCAGCACTAATGCACCGGATCCCATCAGAACTCCGCAGTTAAGCGTGCTTGGGCGAGAGTAGTACTAGGATGGGTGACCTCCTGGGAAGTCCTCGTGTTGCACCTCTTTTTTTTTTTTTTTTTTTACGTCGTGCTTACCCTCGTTCTTTAAACGCGCTATCTTGAATAGTTTAGTTAAAGCGAGTCTCAATGACCTGATTTTAGGCAAGCTCGCACGGGCCCCGCAGGGATTGCACTCGACTTACCCTACGTCGCGAGACATGCATATGATAATTATGTGCGCATTTTAATAGGTGCGATCATACCAGCACTAATGCACCGGATCCCATCAGAACTCCGCAGTTAAGCGTGCTTGGGCGAGAGTAGTACTAGGATGGGTGACCTCCTGGGAAGTCCTCGTGTTGCACCTCTTTTTTTTTTTTTTTTTACGTCGTGCTTACCTCCTCTCTTTAAACGGCGCTATCTTGAATAGTTTAGCTAAAGCGAGTCTCAATGACCTGATTTTAGGCAAGCTCGCACGGGCCCCGCAGGGATTCGCACTCGACTTACCCTACGTCGCGAGACATGCATATGATAATTATGTGCGCATATTTTAATAGGTGCGATCATACCAGCACTAATGCACCGGATCCCATCAGAACTCCGCAGTTAAGCGTGCTTGGGCGAGAGTAGTACTAGGATGGGTGACCTCCTGGGAAGTCCTCGTGTTGCACCTCTTTTTTTTTTTTTTTTTTTTTTTTACGTCGTGCTTACCCTCGTTCTTTAAACGGCGCTATCTTGAATAGTTTAGCTAAAGCGAGTCTCAATGACCTGATTTTAGGCAAGCTCGCACGGGCCCCGCAGGGATTCGCAGCTCGACTTACCCTACGTCGCGAGACATGCATATGATAATTATGTGCGCATATTTAATAGGTGCGATCATACCAGCACTAATGCACCGGATCCCATCAGAACTCCGCAGTTAAGCGTGCTTGGGCGAGAGTAGTACTAGGATGGGTGACCTCCTGGGAAGTCCTCGTGTTGCACCTCTTTTTTTTTTTTTTTTTTTTTTTTACGTCGTGCTTACCCTCGTTCTTTAAACGGCGCTATCTTGAATAGTTTAGCTAAAGCGAGTCTCAATGACCTGATTTTAGGCAAGCTCGCACGGGCCCCGCAGGGATTCGCAGCTCGACTTACCCTACGTCGCGAGACATGCATATGATAATTATGTGCGCATATTTTAATAGGTGCGATCATACCAGCACTAATGCACCGGATCCCATCAGAACTCCGCAGTTAAGCGTGCTTGGGCGAGAGTAGTACTAGGATGGGTGACCTCCTGGGAAGTCCTCGTGTTGCACCTCTTTTTTTTTTTTTTTTTTTTACGTCGTGCTTACCCTCGTTCTTTAAACGCGCTATCTTGAATAGTTTAGCTAAAGCGAGTCTCAATGACCTGATTTTAGGCAAGCTCGCACGGGCCCGCAGGGATTCGCAGCTCGACTTACCCTACGTCGCGAGACATGCATATGATAATTATGTGCGCATATTTAATAGGTGCGATCATACCAGCACTAATGCACCGGATCCCATCAGAACTCCGCAGTTAAGCGTGCTTGGGCGAGAGTAGTACTAGGATGGGTGACCTCCTGGGAAGTCCTCGTGTTGCACCTTTTTTTTTTTTTTTTTTTTTACGTCGTGCTTACCCTCGTTCTTTAAACGGCGCTATCTTGAATAGTTTAGCTAAAGCGAGTCTCAATGACCTGATTTTAGGCAAGCTCGCACGGGCCCCGCAGGGATTCGCAGCTCGACTTACCCTACGTCGCGACATGCATATGATAATTATGTGCGCATATTTTAATAGGTGCGATCATACCAGCACTAATGCACCGGATCCCATCAGAACTCCGCAGTTAAGCGTGCTTGGGCGAGAGTAGTACTAGGATGGGTGACCTCCTGGGAAGTCCTCGTGTTGCACCTTTTTTTTTTTTTTTTTTTTTTTACGTCGTGCTTACCCTCGTTCTTTAAACGGCGCTATCTTGAATAGTTTAGCTAAAGCGAGTCTCAATGACCTGATTTTAGGCAAGCTCGCACGGGCCCCGCAGGGATTCGCAGCTCGACTTACCCTACGTCGCGAGACATGCATATGATAATTATGTGCGCATATTTAATAGGTGCGATCATACCAGCACTAATGCACCGGATCCCATCAGAACTCCGCAGTTAAGCGTGCTTGGGCGAGAGTAGTACTAGGATGGGTGACCTCCTGGGAAGTCCTCGTGTTGCACCTCTTTTTTTTTTTTTTTTTTTTTTACGTCGTGCTTACCCTCGTTCTTTAAACGGCGCTATCTTGAATAGTTTAGCTAAAGCGAGTCTCAATGACCTGATTTTAGGCAAGCTCGCACGGGCCCCGCAGGATTCGCAGCTCGACTTACCCTACGTCGCGAGACATGCATATGATAATTATGTGCGCATATTTAATAGGTGCGATCATACCAGCACTAATGCACCGGATCCCATCAGAACTCCGCAGTTAAGCGTGCTTGGGCGAGAGTAGTACTAGGATGGGTGACCTCCTGGGAAGTCCTCGTGTTGCACCTCTTTTTTTTTTTTTTTTTTTTACGTCGTGCTTACCCTCGTTCTTTAAACGGCGCTATCTTGAATAGTTTAGCTAAAGCGAGTCTCAATGACCTGATTTTAGGCAAGCTCGCACGGGCCCCGCAGGGATTCGCAGCTCGACTTACCCTACGTCGCGAGACATGCATATGATAATTATGTGCGCATATTTTAATAGGTGCGATCATACCAGCACTAATGCACCGGATCCCATCAGAACTCCGCAGTTAAGCGTGCTTGGGCGAGAGTAGTACTAGGATGGGTGACCTCCTGGGAAGTCCTCGTGTTGCACCTCTTTTTTTTTTTTTTTTTTACGTCGTGCTTACCCTCGTTCTTTAAACGGCGCTATCTTGAATAGTTTAGCTAAAGCGAGTCTCAATGACCTGATTTTAGGCAAGCTCCACGGGCCCCGCAGGGATTCGCAGCTCGACTTACCCTACGTCGCGAGACATGCATATGATAATTATGTGCGCATATTTAATAGGTGCGATCATACCAGCACTAATGCACCGGATCCCATCAGAACTCCGCAGTTAAGCGTGCTTGGGCGAGAGTAGTACTAGGATGGGTGACCTCCTGGGAAGTCCTCGTGTTGCACTCTTTTTTTTTTTTTTTTTTTTTACGTCGTGCTTACCCTCGTTCTTTAAACGGCGCTATCTTGAATAGTTTAGCTAAAGCGAGTCTCAATGACCTATTTTAGGCAAGCTCGCACGGGCCCCGCAGGGATTCGCAGCTCGACTTACCCTACGTCGCGAGACATGCATATGATAATTATGTGCGCATATTTTAATAGGTGCGATCATACCAGCACTAATGCACCGGATCCATCAGAACTCCGCAGTTAAGCGTGCTTGGGCGAGAGTAGTACTAGGATGGGTGACCTCCTGGGAAGTCCTCGTGTTGCACCTTTTTTTTTTTTTTTTTTTTTACGTCGTGCTTACCCTCGTTCTTTAAACGGCGCTATCTTGAATAGTTTAGCTAAAGCGAGTCTCAATGACCTGATTTTAGGCAAGCTCCACGGGCCCCGCAGGGATTTCGCAGCTCGACTTACCCTACGTCGCGAGACATGCATATGATAATTATGTGCGCATTTAATAGGTGCGATCATACCAGCACTAATGCACCGGATCCCATCAGAACTCCGCAGTTAAGCGTGCTTGGGCGAGAGTAGTACTAGGATGGGTGACCTCCTGGGAAGTCCTCGTGTTGCACCTCTTTTTTTTTTTTTTTTTTTTTTACGTCGTGCTTACCCTCGTTCTTTAAACGGCGCTATCTTGAATAGTTTAGCTAAAGCGAGTCTCAATGACCTGATTTTAGGCAAGCTCGCACGGGCCCCGCAGGGATTCGCAGCTCGACTTACCCTACGTCGCGAGACATGCATATGATAATTATGTGCGCATATTTAATAGGTGCGATCATACCAGCACTAATGCACCGGATCCCATCAGAACTCCGCAGTTAAGCGTGCTTGGGCGAGAGTAGTACTAGGATGGGTGACCTCCTGGGAAGTCCTCGTGTTGCACCTTTTTTTTTTTTTTTACGTCGTGCTTACCCTCGTTCTTTAAACGGCGCTATCTTGAATAGTTTAGCTAAAGCGAGTCTCAATGACCTGATTTTAGGCAAGCTCGCACGGGCCCCGCAGGGATTCGCAGCTCGACTTACCCTACGTCGCGAGACATGCATATGATAATTATGTGCGCATATTTAATAGGTGCGATCATACCAGCACTAATGCACCGGATCCCATCAGAACTCCGCAGTTAAGCGTGCTTGGGCGAGAGTAGTACTAGGATGGGTGACCTCCTGGAAGTCCTCGTGTTGCACCTCTTTTTTTTTTTTTTTTTTTTTTTACGTCGTGCTTACCCTCGTTCTTTAAACGGCGCTATCTTGAATAGTTTAGCTAAAGCGAGTCTCAATGACCTGATTTTAGGCAAGCTCGCACGGGCCCCGCAGGGATTCGCAGCTCGACTTACCCTACGTCGCAAGACATGCATATGATAATTATGTGCGCATATTTAATAGGTGCGATCATACCAGCACTAATGCACCGGATCCCATCAGAACTCCGCAGTTAAGCGTGCTTGGGCGAGAGTAGTACTAGGATGGGTGACCTCCTGGGAAGTCCTCGTGTTGCACCTCTTTTTTTTTTTTTTTTTTTTTACGTCGTGCTTACCCTCGTTCTTTAAACGGCGCTATCTTGAATAGTTTAGCTAAAGCGAGTCTCAATGACCTGATTTTAGGCAAGCTCGCACGGGCCCCGCAGGGATTCGCACTCGACTTACCCTACGTCGCGAGACATGCATATGATAATTATGTGCGCATTTTAATAGGTGCGATCATACCAGCACTAATGCACCGGATCCCATCAGAACTCCGCAGTTAAGCGTGCTTGGGCGAGAGTAGTACTAGGATGGGTGACCTCCTGGGAAGTCCTCGTGTTGCACCTCTTTTTTTTTTTTTTTTTTTTTACGTCGTGCTTACCCTCGTTCTTTAAACGCGCTATCTTGAATAGTTTAGCTAAAGCGAGTCTCAATGACCTGATTTTAGGCAAGCTCGCACGGGCCCCGCAGGGATTCGCAGCTCGACTTACCCTACGTCGCGAGACATGCATATGATAATTATGTGCGCATATTTAATAGGTGCGATCATACCAGCACTAATGCACCGGATCCCATCAGAACTCCGCAGTTAAGCGTGCTTGGGCGAGAGTAGTACTAGGATGGGTGACCTCCTGGGAAGTCCTCGTGTTGCACCTTTTTTTTTTTTTTTTTTTTTTTTACGTCGTGCTTACCCTCGTTCTTTAAACGCGCTATCTTGAATAGTTTAGCTAAAGCGAGTCTCAATGACCTGATTTTAGGCAAGCTCGCACGGGCCCGCAGGGATTCGCAGCTCGACTTACCCTACGTCGCAAGACATGCATATGATAATTATGTGCGCATATTTAATAGGTGCGATCATACCAGCACTAATGCACCGGATCCCATCAGAACTCCGCAGTTAAGCGTGCTTGGGCGAGAGTAGTACTAGGATGGGTGACCTCCTGGGAAGTCCTCGTGTTGCACCTCTTTTTTTTTTTTTACGTCGTGCTTACCCTCGTTCTTTAAACGGCGCTATCTTGAATAGTTTAGCTAAAGCGAGTCTCAATGACCTGATTTTAGGCAAGCTCGCACGGGCCCCGCAGGGATTCGCAGCTCGACTTACCCTACGTCGCGAGACATGCATATGATAATTATGTGCGCATATTTAATAGGTGCGATCATACCAGCACTAATGCACCGGATCCCATCAGAACTCCGCAGTTAAGCGTGCTTGGGCGAGAGTAGTACTAGGATGGGTGACCTCCTGGAAGTCCTCGTGTTGCACCTCTTTTTTTTTTTTTTTTTTTTTTTTTACGTCGTGCTTACCCTCGTTCTTTAAACGGCGCTATCTTGAATAGTTTAGCTAAAGCGAGTCTCAATGACCTGATTTTAGGCAAGCTCGCACGGGCCCCGCAGGGATTCGCAGCTCGACTTACCCTACGTCGCGAGACATGCATATGATAATTATGTGCGCATTTTAATAGGTGCGATCATACCAGCACTAATGCACCGGATCCCATCAGAACTCCGCAGTTAAGCGTGCTTGGGCGAGAGTAGTACTAGGATGGGTGACCTCCTGGGAAGTCCTCGTGTTGCACCTCTTTTTTTTTTTTTTTTACGTCGTGCTTACCCTCGTTCTTTAAACGGCGCTATCTTGATAGTTTAGCTAAAGCGAGTCTCAATGACCTGATTTTAGGCAAGCTCGCACGGGCCCCGCAGGGATTCGCAGCTCGACTTACCCTACGTCGCGAGACATGCATATGATAATTATGTGCGCATATTTAATAGGTGCGATCATACCAGCACTAATGCACCGGATCCCATCAGAACTCCGCAGTTAAGCGTGCTTGGGCGAGAGTAGTACTAGGATGGGTGACCTCCTGGGAAGTCCTCGTGTTGCACCTTTTTTTTTTTTTTTTTTTTTTACGTCGTGCTTACCCTCGTTCTTTAAACGGCGCTATCTTGAATAGTTTAGCTAAAGCGAGTCTCAATGACCTGATTTTAGGCAAGCTCGCACGGGCCCGCAGGGATTCGCAGCTCGACTTACCCTACGTCGCGAGACATGCATATGATAATTATGTGCGCATATTTTAATAGGTGCGATCATACCAGCACTAATGCACCGGATCCCATCAGAACTCCGCAGTTAAGCGTGCTTGGGCGAGAGTAGTACTAGGATGGGTGACCTCCTGGGAAGTCCTCGTGTTGCACCTCTTTTTTTTTTTTTTTTTTTTTTACGTCGTGCTTACCCTCGTTCTTTAAACGGCGCTATCTTGAATAGTTTAGCTAAAGCGAGTCTCAATGACCTGATTTTAGGCAAGCTCGCACGGGCCCCGCAGGGATTCGCAGCTCGACTTACCCTACGTCGCGAGACATGCATATGATAATTATGTGCGCATATTTAATAGGTGCGATCATACCAGCACTAATGCACCGGATCCCATCAGAACTCCGCAGTTAAGCGTGCTTGGGCGAGAGTAGTACTAGGATGGGTGACCTCCTGGGAAGTCCTCGTGTTGCACCTCTTTTTTTTTTTTTTTTTTTTACGTCGTGCTTACCCTCGTTCTTTAAACGGCGCTATCTTAGTTTAGCTAAAGCGAGTCTCAATGACCTGATTTTAGGCAAGCTCGCACGGGCCCCGCAGGGATTCGCAGCTCGACTTACCCTACGTCGCGAGACATGCATATGATAATTATGTGCGCATATTTTAATAGGTGCGATCATACCAGCACTAATGCACCGGATCCCATCAGAACTCCGCAGTTAAGCGTGCTTGGGCGAGAGTAGTACTAGGATGGGTGACCTCCTGGGAAGTCCTCGTGTTGCACCTTTTTTTTTTTTTTTTTTTTTTTTACGTCGTGCTTACCCTCGTTCTTTAAACGGCGCTATCTTGAATAGTTTAGCTAAAGCGAGTCTCAATGACCTGATTTTAGGCAAGCTCGCACGGGCCCCGCAGGGATTCGCAGCTCGACTTACCCTACGTCGCGAGACATGCATATGATAATTATGTGCGCATATTTAATAGGTGCGATCATACCAGCACTAATGCACCGGATCCCATCAGAACTCCGCAGTTAAGCGTGCTTGGGCGAGAGTAGTACTAGGATGGGTGACCTCCTGGGAAGTCCTCGTGTTGCACCTCTTTTTTTTTTTTTTTTTTTACGTCGTGCTTACCCTCGTTCTTTAAACGGCGCTATCTTGAATAGTTTAGCTAAAGCGAGTCTCAATGACCTGATTTTAGGCAAGCTCGCACGGGCCCCGCAGGGATTCGCAGCTCGACTTACCCTACGTCGCGAGACATGCATATGATAATTATGTGCGCATATTTAATAGGTGCGATCATACCAGCACTAATGCACCGGATCCCATCAGAACTCCGCAGTTAAGCGTGCTTGGGCGAGAGTAGTACTAGGATGGGTGACCTCCTGGAAGTCCTCGTGTTGCACCTCTTTTTTTTTTTTTTTTTTTTTACGTCGTGCTTACCCTCGTTCTTTAAACGGCGCTATCTTGAATAGTTTAGCTAAAGCGAGTCTCAATGACCTGATTTTAGGCAAGCCGCACGGGCCCCGCAGGGATTGCAGCTCGACTTACCCTACGTCGCGAGACATGCATATGATAATTATGTGCGCATATTTAATAGGTGCGATCATACCAGCACTAATGCAGATCCCATCAGAACTCCGCAGTTAAGCGTGCTTGGGCGAGAGTAGTACTAGGATGGGTGACCTCCTGGGAAGTCCTCGTGTTGCACCTCTTTTTTTTTTTTTTTTTTACGTCGTGCTTACCCTCGTTCTTTAAACGGCGCTATCTTGAATAGTTTAGCTAAAGCGAGTCTCAATGACCTGATTTTAGGCAAGCTCGCACGGGCCCCGCAGGGATTCGCAGCTCGACTTACCCTACGTCGCGAGACATGCATATGATAATTATGTGCGCATATTTTAATAGGTGCGATCATACCAGCACTAATGCACCGGATCCCATCAGAACTCCGCAGTTAAGCGTGCTTGGGCGAGAGTAGTACTAGGATGGGTGACCTCCTGGGAAGTCCTCGTGTTGCACCTTTTTTTTTTTTTTTTTTTTTTACGTCGTGCTTACCCTCGTTCTTTAAACGGCGCTATCTTGAATAGTTTAGCTAAAGCGAGTCTCAATGACCTGATTTTAGGCAAGCTCGCACGGGCCCCGCAGGGATTCGCAGCTCGACTTACCCTACGTCGCGAGACATGCATATGATAATTATGTGCGCATATTTAATAGGTGCGATCATACCAGCACTAATGCACCGGATCCCATCAGAACTCCGCAGTTAAGCGTGCTTGGGCGAGAGTAGTACTAGGATGGGTGACCTCCTGGGAAGTCCTCGTGTTGCACCTTTTTTTTTTTTTTTTTTTTTTTACGTCGTGCTTACCCTCGTTCTTTAAACGGCGCTATCTTGAATAGTTTAGCTAAAGCGAGTCTCAATGACCTGATTTTAGGCAAGCTCGCACGGGCCCCGCAGGGATTTGCACTCGACTTACCCTACGTCGCGAGACATGCATATGATAATTATGTGCGCATATTTTAATAGGTGCGATCATACCAGCACTAATGCACCGGATCCCATCAGAACTCCGCAGTTAAGCGTGCTTGGGCGAGAGTAGTACTAGGATGGGTGACCTCCTGGGAAGTCCTGTGTTGCACCTCTTTTTTTTTTTTTTTTTTTTTTTACGTCGTGCTTACCCTCGTTCTTTAAACGGCGCTATCTTGATAGTTTAGCTAAAGCGAGTCTCAATGACCTGATTTTAGGCAAGCTCGCACGGGCCCCGCAGGGATTCGCAGCTCGACTTACCCTACGTCGCGAGACATGCATATGATAATTATGTGCGCATATTTAATAGGTGCGATCATACCAGCACTAATGCACCGGATCCCATCAGAACTCCGCAGTTAAGCGTGCTTGGGCGAGAGTAGTACTAGGATGGGTGACCTCCTGGGAAGTCCTCGTGTTGCACCTCTTTTTTTTTTTTTTTTTTACGTCGTGCTTACCCTCGTTCTTTAAACGGCGCTATCTTGAATAGTTTAGCTAAAGCGAGTCTCAATGACCTGATTTTAGGCAAGCTCGCACGGGCCCCGCAGGGATTCGCAGCTCGACTTACCCTACGTCGCAAGACATGCATATGATAATTATGTGCGCATATTTAATAGGTGCGATCATACCAGCACTAATGCACCGGATCCCATCAGAACTCCGCAGTTAAGCGTGCTTGGGCGAGAGTAGTACTAGGATGGGTGACCTCCTGGGAAGTCCTCGTGTTGCACCTTTTTTTTTTTTTTTTTTTTTTACGTCGTGCTTACCCTCGTTCTTTAAACGGCGCTATCTTGAATAGTTTAGCTAAAGCGAGTCTCAATGACCTGATTTTAGGCAAGCTCGCACGGGCCCCGCAGGGATTCGCAGCTCGACTTACCCTACGTCGCGAGACATGCATATAATTATGTGCGCATATTTTAATAGGTGCGATCATACCAGCACTAATGCACCGGATCCCATCAGAACTCCGCAGTTAAGCGTGCTTGGGCGAGTAGTACTAGGATGGGTGACCTCCTGGAAGTCCTCGTGTTGCACCTCTTTTTTTTTTTTTTTTTTTTTTTTACGTCGTGCTTACCCTCGTTCTTTAAACGGCGCTATCTTGAATAGTTTAGCTAAAGCGAGTCTCAATGACCTCATTTTAGGCAAGCTCGCACGGGCCCCGCAGGGTTCGCAGCTCGACTTACCCTACGTCGCAAGACATGCATATGATAATTATGTGCGCATATTATAATAGGTGCGATCATACCAGCACTAATGCACCGGATCCCATCAGAACTCCGCAGTTAAGCGTGCTTGGGCGAGAGTAGTACTAGGATGGGTGACCTCCTGGGGAAGTCCTCTGTTGCACCTCTTTTTTTTTTTTTTTTTTTACGTCGTGCTTACCCTCGTTCTTTAAACGCGCTATCTTGATAGTTTTAGCTAAAGCGAGTCTCAATGACCTGATTTTAGGCAAGCTCGCACGGGCCCCGCAGGGATTGCAGCTCGACTTACCCTACGTCGCGAGACATGCATATGATAATTATGTGCGCATATTTTAATAGGTGCGATCATACCAGCACTAATGCACCGGATCCCATCAGAACTCCGCAGTTAAGCGTGCTTGGGCGAGAGTAGTACTAGGATGGGTGACCTCCTGGGAAGTCCTCGTGTTGCACCTCTTTTTTTTTTTTTTTTACGTCGTGCTTACCCTCGTTCTTTAAACGGCGCTATCTTGAATAGTTTAGCTAAAGCGAGTCTCAATGACCTGATTTTAGGCAAGCTCGCACGGGCCCCGCAGGGATTTCGCAGCTCGACTTACCCTACGTCGCGAGACATGCATATGATAATTATGTGCGCATTTTAATAGGTGCGATCATACCAGCACTAATGCACCGGATCCCATCAGAACTCCGCAGTTAAGCGTGCTTGGGCGAGAGTAGTACTAGGATGGGTGACCTCCTGGGAAGTCCCGTGTTGCACCTCTTTTTTTTTTTTTTTTTTTTACGTCGTGCTTACCCTCGTTCTTTAAACGGCGCTATCTTGAATAGTTTAGCTAAAGCGAGTCTCAATGACCTGATTTTAGGCAAGCTCGCACGGGCCCCGGGATTCGCAGCTCGACTTACCCTACGTCGCAAGACATGCATATGATAATTATGTGCGCATATTTTAATAGGTGCGATCATACCAGCACTAATGCACCGGATCCCATCAGAACTCCGCAGTTAAGCGTGCTTGGGCGAGAGTAGTACTAGGATGGGTGACCTCCTGGGAAGTCCTCGTGTTGCACCTCTTTTTTTTTTACGTCGTGCTTACCCTCGTTCTTTAAACGCGCTATCTTGAATAGTTTAGCTAAAGCGAGTCTCAATGACCTGATTTTAGGCAAGCTCGCACGGGCCCCCGCAGGGATTCGCAGCTCGACTTACCCTACGTCGCGAGACATGCATATGATAATTATGTGCGCATATTTTGGGATCATAACTAATGCACCGGATCCCATCAGAACTCCGCAGTTAAGCGTGCTTGGGCGAGAGTAGTACTAGGATGGGTGACCTCCTGGGAAGTCCTCGTGTTGCACCCTTTTTTTTTTTTTTTTTTTTTTTTTTTTTTTT